>NC_079477.1:34741973-35052883 GCF_026230105.1 Diorhabda sublineata
CACCAGGCCTATTGATAATTATAATAAAATAGTATTACGTAAAGTGGTGAAGTTGTTATTGATTTCCATTTCCACTATGAGATCGTTGTTCTTACAATTCATTGATTGAAATCATTTAATTCGCTTTAATAACACAATGTATAAACTTATGCAAAATTGTCAAATTCCAAATTTCGCTTTCCAGAAATATTACTTGGGTAATTCTCGCGTTATATTGAGGAAACAAATGGCTTTTCAATACTTATATATCCATCGTCGGGAAGTTATTACATTGAGATAAAGATGTATACACCCGCACGCCAAATAATGACTCCTTTCATAACTTTAGTGTCCAGGGTACACAGTCACACGCTTTCAAACGGCTACGGTCAATATTCAATGTAGTAGAATCTAACAAATGGCGGGTGTCTCCATCTATTATTGATTCACCATAATTCTAGGTATGTCTGAAGAAAGAAGTTTATACAATATTATAGTATTATTGCAAGAGCATATGAAAGACAGGAGCTCTTCTCCTTCTTTCCCATTATTCCTGTGTATGGAAAAAAATGTATTCAAGGCCAACGGTAGATAAAGAGTTTTTCGCGATTTTCAGCAAAACGGTTTTATCACAAAAATACCCAAAAATTGTATATCATAAAATTATCTACAAAAAACGTATCAATACTTTTTTCTTCATCTTCATCTTAATTTTGAATGCATGTAAATTGCGTCACTGTCGCTCCATTGGAATCAAACGGATCCTCCACTGTTGGTGATTCAATATTAGAGGACGACCGGCGTTGGTAAGGTGTACATGCCAGAGAACAAAACAGTCCAACTTTTTTGCAACCACATTTTGTATTCAGCAGTTATATTGTGGTTCTATGTATTGTTGACCAGCTTCCAACCCCAGTCTGTAGGGTCTAGCCGATAACCAAGGCACACTTGAACATGGTAATATACCCGAAAAAGATGTTTACGAGCAGTAGCTGAGGCTGGAAGAAAACAAACCAATTGAAAATTGTTTTTTACTTTTAGTATTATTAGCGAAACCTGGTAACACACACACACGTTTTCTCGTGAGAAAAGCCCGTCCCTCTAGGCATCCACCCGCGGATAAATCCCACAGTGGGTGCGAAAAAGAGCATTCCACCACCCCCTGTCATTTCGACAGGTCCTCATCTTCTTTCGCGTCGCAGTTTCGCGCGTTCCTTCCTCTCCCCTGAGTTCTATAGGAGATTCTGGGATGTCTTATCTTTTTTTGTTAAGAGATTAGCCTGTTGGCTATACACTCTTGGCTTCTTGATCTGGACGTCTTAATGTGTGTGTGTGTGTGTTTTGCTGCCTCGGGTCAACCTCTGCCAACCTTCTTCGGCAAGAAAAGATCTAATCCGAGTGGTCCCTCGCCTACACTTGCTTGTGAAATGCGGAGTTACCGTGTCGGGGGGGTCTGTTGGTAATAACTTCTTGTCGAGTTGAAATATTGTTTCTAAAAATTTCAGGACATCTTGTTATTCAAACATTTAGAAAACTGTTATTTTGCTTGTATTATTATGGTACACTGGCGAATAAATTAAGGGACTGAGTTTAATTTTACCTGATATTCTTATAGTTATAACTTATGTATATTTTATATTTTAAGTCTAAGTTACAATGACCGATAGAAAAATATTTCTATATTCTATATATTAAATCATGCATATTATGAATATTACAACTTTTTACAACTTTTTGAATCGTTATATCCCAGAATTGATACATTTTTTGTAGATAATTGTATAATCTACAATTTTTGGAGTTTACTCCTTAAGAATCGATTTGCATATATAAGGGGCCCGGTATGAGAAAAATGTGAGGAGTAAAACCTATTGATGAATGACCTCGTTACGTTTTTGGTGCGCAACTTTCTAATTTATCAGTGTCAACATACTTATATTGCTGTCATTGTGAAGTTTTAATTTTTATCATCATGTTCCGCTAAAGTGAACTGAAAGTATTTTCAAATAACTATGGCAGAAAGAGGTGTAGATGATATTGCCGGAACATCTAACAAACACGTGGTTGCAAGGTACGTTATAATTCATGTATTATATGTATGAGCATGTGCAATTTGTGTTTATTAAATATTTCAATAATTATCGATGTAGTTCATATAAATATATATTTGAAGACAACACATAAAATAAGATGATCAACCCAATATGAATTATCGAGCGCATCCACATAAAGTAGAAAATTTCTAACCTAACCAAAAATTAATTTTTTTGTGGATGTCTATAAATTCTTCCACGTTATTATGATTTATTTTATAAATAATTTTTAAATATTAACAACTGTAGTCAATAATTCGATAATATTATCAGAAAAATCGACAATATTTTTTCATTGTAATAATGTTTTTATATAATTTTCTTTCGAAAAGTTATTTTTTAGCTTATTTAAATAATTTTCATGTACTATTTATTATTGTGTGTAAAAGATTTAGTGACTTAATTATCTTTTTATAACCATTTTTGTTAATTATTAAGATAATATTATATTTTAAATGAAAGATTAATTATAATAATTTAAAAAAAATGTTTATAAAAACCTTTTTTTATCAATTTTCTTAAAGTCGGTTAAAATTTTTATAATTATGCATTTATAAATTTTCTAATTTTTTTTATATTTTTTGACTAGGAAAAAATCTAAACTTCCAAAAACTCTAGCCGAGAGACAGCGAGCTTACAGATTAAAAAAAAATTAATGAAGGAAGCCCAAAATATTCTGGCAATCAACCAATCTTTTTTAAGTTAAATAAACTCTTTTTGCGTCTGTTTAGACTATCGAACTTAAGGAGTAAACTCCAGTCGCGCGTCGGAGCTGACACACACAATTTTTTTATGATAAAACTTACCGTTTTGCTAAAAATCTCGAAAAACCTTTTTTGTTAACCTTTCATCTTGCAAAAAAGTTGTTCCATACACAGGAATAATGAAGAACTTTTATTTTTAATTATATTCTAAACAATTTTACTGATTTTCAACTTGGTGAGAATTTATGTAGATTTGCTCTAATTTTTTGGTCTAATTTGACCGGATTATCCTTCGTGGTGTAAAATGGAATGATGTTCAGTTTCACCTGTAATTTTGATTAAAAAATCCTCGAAAAAGTACGAAATCAAACCTCAATTTTTCACTTTTACGCTTATCATAGAGACGAAGTCACCTTTTTTTGAAACACCCTATTAATTAACAGTTACTATTTAAGACAATGTTTTTTAATTTCATTGAGATACCTTCAGCTAATTTTATTCTTTATTTTTTGGAAGTTTTGTGTGGTTTTAAAAACATTTACAATTTAATTTAGCTATGAATAATTTGTTGTTAGTACCTACGAATTAATTTCAATGTACGAATTCGTATTAAGACCGTACATTCAAATTGAAAAAAATTGAAGCCATTTCTAATGAATTTCAATGTAGTATGAAATTTGTAATTTCCATTCGAACATAATTCCTCTTCGTTTAGTATAAGTTCCGGACCAAAGGCTTTGGTAGGCCACGATGCAATGCCGGGCGGCTCTGGGGAAACTTGGGTAGCATCAGGTGTGGGTCATTCTAAAAGCTAATGACTGGGTGTGGGGAACATAGGACAGCATAGTCCTGCCCTGAGGCGCTACGTCTCATTAAGTCGCGGAAGCTGCACGTTGGCAATTTCCCCTCTTACTGATGCTGTGCCATCACCAAATTACGCCACCGTTGGGTCGACGAATGTGACCGGAGTCCCGGATTATTCCGGTGAAAATACTCACCGGAAGTGTGAATCTAGTTGGCGCTGATGTATTTCATCGACGAGCGTATGAAAAGGTAATTTTTTTGTGTCAGTTGCCTAGAGCAAAATTAGCAAAAATCGGTTTGTGTATATGGAGACTTGAAATGAAAACCGTGCTGAGTGCCAAAATTATAATCAATGTTCTTTGTTTTCACAGTCAATTTTCCTTATAGAAAATTTATATAAAGTTTCGTCTATTCATTTCGATTAATACTTCAATTATGTATAAAGTTGATTCTTCAAAAAGGAAAGAATTTTGGGGCCTATTTAGAATGAAAATCATGATATTCTGTAACAACTTTTTATGCCAAATACCAACACCAGTTATATACCGTTGGAACTAATTATTTTTTTTTTTTTTTCGTTATTATGAGTTTTCAAAAAAAAACGTATCCTTTTCGAACTTCAAATAAAAAAATCCTCAAGAAAAAGATTTAAATATATAGATATCCCATTAAAATGAATTTGGCCCTCCATGCTCATCCAGTGCATTGAGTAACTTTTTTCATGTGAAATATCAACAAATCTTTGATATCGTATTGTTACGAACTCGTCCACGACACCTAAAATTTAGCGAGTACGCCGAATCGTTTGGTGTTTGTCGGCGCCTCTGATATTGCCTTTGACGGGTTTTATAAACAGCGCACATACGTAGATTTCTAGGAATTAGGCGGCCATAAGTCAAAATTTTTTTCCTGGAATAGTAGACTACCTGACGAACAATAGCCAACCCCACTCACATCCTTAGACTGCGCTACATTACTAGTCGAAACTTGATTGTCGCCCTTACTGCACGTGAAAGTTCTTGACGCCCTTTTCGTTTATCATTTTCTTCGGTGAATATTTTATTTGTCGTGTCATATTTGCTTGTTTAAGTGATGGATACCGATAAAACAGGTAAGCCTTTATTAAATTAATATGAAATTGTATTAAATATATTGTCAATAAATGACTTAATGAGCCGTCAACAATACCCTTTTTTAGAAATGTTTTTTCTTTATTTTTCAATATCAATCGGAAAAAAACTTTACTTCCGCACCTTTCCGAGTTGCATTTTTGATTTCATTATATAGTACAGCGGCAGCATAACTTCCTTTTTTCAAAAGTTAATAAAACTTATTGTATGAATCAGAAAATTTTTATTCGTTTTTTATAATACAGGCACATACATAAAGTTTTGTTTTACTGAGTTTTGAAGATCAAATCAGTTAGGTGACGTCCCCCATTCTCCATACACTGAGTAAACCGATTTCTGGCGTTTGTCATGACTCTTGCCAGCATAGCAGGCGTTATGTTGGCAATTTCTTCCTGGATGTTCGTCTTCAAATCTTGTAGGGTCCTTGGACGGTTCACATACACACGGGATTTCAAAAAACCCCATAGGAAATAATCACAAGGGGTCAAATCGAGAGAGCGGGCTGGCCACTCCAAATCGCCCCTAATTGAGATAAGGCGCTCTGGGAAGTGTTCCCTCAAAACAGCCATCGATGTTCTTGAAGTGTGTGCCGTTGCTCCGTCTTGTTGGAACCAAGTGTCCCCTAAGTCCAACTCATCTAGCCGTGGGAAAAAAAATTCCTGTAACATGTTTACATACCGGTGCGAATTCACTGTCACTGTGACTTCATTTTCCTCAAAGAACCAGGGACCAATAATTCCACGTGAGTAAATTGCACACCACACTGTGACTTTAGGTGAATGCAAAGGCCGTTGATGCAATTGTCGAGGATTGGTATCAGCCCAGTAGCGCATGTTTTGTTTGTTTACGGATCCACACAAATGAAAATGGGCTTCATCACTAAAAAAAACAATAGCGTCCTCAGGAACGACTTCCAGAAAAACCTCACACGCGTTCCTCCGAGAATTGAAGTCACGTTCAGAAAGTTCCTGCACAATTGCCATCTTGTATGGATGAAAATGAAGATCATCATGAAGTATTCTCCTCACAGAACGATCGGAAAGTCCAAGGGCAGACGCATGTTTGCGCGCAGAACGCCGTGGTGATCGCAACACTGAAGTTCTAACTAACTCAATGTTCTCCGGTGATCTAATGGGCCGAGGGACTCCAGTTCTTCGTCTTGTCACACTTGCAGTTTGTATGAACGTAGTGACCCACGTAACAATTGATTTCCGGTCCGGGACAGGGGCCAAGGGGGCTAAATTAAAGCGATTCCGAAAGGCGCGCTGGGTTGCGATCACAGAACATCCGCTCGAAAAGTAAACCTCAACGGCAAACGCACGCTCCTCACTGTTCCAACGCATGATGGCGACTGAACTGTGCCGGGACAAAACTTTATAGTCCCCCCTCTCGAACGAGACCACTAGCACTCCGTTACGACATCTACCGACTAAATGGCGAACTTTTTAAAAAAGGAAGTTATGCTGCCGCACCCTGTATAAAGTCTTATAAAGAAAACTTCTTAAAATCAGCTGCTAGTTTTTGCTAGTTTTAAAAATAAACGAGTTTGAAATTTTTTTATGTTTTTGTTGTTATAGGTTCACCTGGCTGCTCGGGGATGAAAATGTTGACTCGTAAATACCTGTTCGATAAAATGAACGAGCAACATTCATTATCGATAAATGAAAAAATTAAATACTTAGAAAATTATTTACTCGTGTGTTACGGGGACAAAGAAGAACATAAAAATGTGTAAAAAAGAAATTTTCGTATTTTAAATGTGATTTGATAAAGAGGTGGTCTCGGGCGGGCGCATAGAATACTTGAGAACTTTTTGGCGGCCAATAATTCTTGGTTGGAAGGAACATTTGAGATCCCCGTAGACACGTGTCAAAGGGCAGGACGACCTACCGAATCTAGCGAAAGTACAAAGAGAAGAAAAACTGAAGGAGTCCGCGCATCTTAATCGAAGAAGAAGTAATTGTTCACGCGACACAAGTAATTTTACAAACAGAAGGAAAAAGACATTACAAATTCTTCTGCGTCTGCCAGTAATTGTAAAAACAGACATTCAAAGTCTAAAGAAATAGAGCCCCTTACTCCTCTGCAAGAGCTGACAATGTTTGTTGAAGCCGATTTGACCAGAAGACAGTACGAAATTATTCGAGCAACGAACAAAAGATTCTATCCACATTATGAATTATTATTGAAGGCCAAAGAAGATTGCTACCCACCCAAGGAGTCATTACGAGTGGCGTCGATATGCCAAAAAGTAACTTCGGAAACACAAACGATGGAAATACCAGCAGAAGATTCTTCGAGAACCCTGTATTGGCTGCAGTAATCACTGGGATAAGTTATGACTTGATTATTAGATTAAAAATGATATTAGAAGCCATATCAAGCGGCGGCCATAAGATTGACGTAGCAAAATATGATAAATACGCCATGGAAACTGCGAAACTATTTGGTGAGTTATATGGCTGGCATCCTATGACTCCAACGATGCATAAGGTGTCAATTCATGGAGCTTCAATAATAGAAAATTCGTTGTTGCCGATAGGGCAACTTTTGGAAGAAGCTGCTGATGCCCTCCGCAATAAACATTTTAGGTCTTATCGCCTAAACTTTGCTCGCAAGTTTTCGAGGGAAGAATGCAACTTAGATATTTATTAACCTCCGACCGATTTATTAGTTCCATGAGAAAGACCAAAAAAACCGCTTCAAAATTATTTTTGCCTGAGACAACGCAGCTATTAATTCCTGCTGAACCAAACCGACCAATCAATGGAAATTGATGAAAGCGGCGAAAATTTAAATGTATGATTGATTATCTATTTAGCTTATGTAACTTTAATATTGTATAATAATATAATATATTTACTTACTTATTAGAACAAAAAATAAACTTTGTTTTATTTAATAATACATACCTGAAAGTATTACTCAAACGTAGACAGTTGTCCCTCCTTGGGGAAAGCCGTAAGTATGTCATATATATTTTCAATATAATATTAAAAAACACTTTGAAATCAACTACGATCTTGAATAAAATATTTTTTGATAAAAAATCACAAATAGGTGCGCCTAACCACCGTGCACCAACAAATAATTTCGATAAGTTATTCCAAACACAGAATTTTTTTTATGTAACTATTTTGTAATAATAAATAATTTTGGCCGACTAAATCCTGAAAAACGATCAATGTGCAGCGACGAGTAATTTATGTTATTTTTTATACAGGGTGCGGCAGCATAACTTCCTTTTTTAAAAAGTTCGCCATTTAGTCGGTAGATGTCGTAACGGAGTGCTAGTGGTCTCGTTCGAGAGGGGGGACTATAAAGTTTTGTCCCGGCACAGTTCAGTCGCCATCATGCGTTGGAACAGTGAGGAGCGTGCGTTTGCCGTTGAGGTTTACTTTTCGAGCGGATGTTCTGTGATCGCAACCCAGCGCGCCTTTCGGAATCGCTTTAATTTAGCCCCCTTGGCCCCTGTCCCGGACCGGAAATCAATTGTTACGTGGGTCACTACGTTCAGACAAACTGCAAGTGTGACAAGACGAAGAACTGGAGTCCCTCGGCCCATTAGATCACCGGAGAACATTGAGTTAGTTAGAACTTCAGTGTTGCGATCACCACGGCGTTTTGCGCGCAAACATGCGTCTGCCCTTGGACTTTCCGATCGTTCTGTGAGGAGAATACTTCATGATGATCTTCATTTTCATCCATACAAGATGGCAATTGTGCAGGAACTTTCTGAACGTGACTTCAATTCTCGGAGGAACGCGTGTGAGGTTTTTCTGGAAGTCGTTCCTGAGGACGCTATTGTTTTTTTTAGTGATGAAGCCCATTTTCATTTGTGTGGATCCGTAAACAAACAAAACATGCGCTACTGGGCTGATACCAATCCTCGACAATTGCATCAACGGCCTTTGCATTCACCTAAAGTCACAGTGTGGTGTGCAATTTACTCACGTGGAATTATTGGTCCCTGGTTCTTTGAGGAAAATGAAGTCACAGTGACAGTGAATTCGCACCGGTATGTAAACATGTTACAGGAATTTTTTTTCCCACGGCTAGATGAGTTGGACTTAGGGGACACTTGGTTCCAACAAGACGGAGCAACGGCACACACTTCAAGAACATCGATGGCTGTTTTGAGGGAACACTTCCCAGAGCGCCTTATCTCAATTAGGGGCGATTTGGAGTGGCCAGCCCGCTCTCCCGATTTGACCCCTTGTGATTATTTCCTATGGGGTTTTTTGAAATCCCGTGTGTATGTGAACCGTCCAAGGACCCTACAAGATTTGAAGACGAACATCCAGGAAGAAATTGCCAACATAACGCCTGCTATGCTGGCAAGAGTCATGACAAACGCCAGAAATCGGTTTACTCAGTGTATGGAGAATGGGGGACGTCACCTAACTGATTTGATCTTCAAAACTCAGTAAAACAAAACTTTATGTATGTGCCTGTATTATAAAAAACGAATAAAAATTTTCTGATTCATACAATAAGTTTTATTAACTTTAGAAAAAAGGAAGTTATGCTGCCGCACCCTGTAGAACCAATTTCTAATTTTATTTATTAATTTTTTTTGTTTATTTTCTAGAATTTTTGAGAAATTCGTTTTGGGTATATAAAGGAGTTTGTTTAGCGGATTTAGATTATGATAAATAGTTATAGTAAACGGAACGAAATAAAAAACCAACCGGTGAATAATTATTTATTGTATACGTTAGTCAAGTCTAGTGTTAGTGTTTAAATAAATTGAGTAAAAGACAGTGCATAGAATTGCCCCACCAATAGAAATAGTATAAACAAATAATTATACATTATTAGCGATGACACTTGGAACTAATTTCAAGTAAAAAGTTCGAAACTTCGTCTGGTATTCATTTCAAATCGACATAATGTGGTTAAATAATAAATATTTACATAAATAGAGTTAATGTATATGTTTAAGCCCAACTACTACAATGAAAAAATGTCTACAAATCATATTTTGTAGAATTATTAACTAGAATTTAGTCGGGGAGCTGGCTACATTGAACTGTACCGATAAAGTACACGACGTTTGAGTTCGTAAACCCCTAGAAAATAGTTGTGACGTTACCAAATGGCTGTTCTGCCTGTTCGGACAGGAAGCATATGAAAATACTAGCCGAGTTTCCAAATGTGCCTAAAAAACCGATGGGGTACACGCGTGAAAATTTTTTTATAGGTTTTTATAGAGTTTTTTATAGCCGTTCAGAAACCCTCCGGCAGAAGCGATAAAGACTGTCGGAAAACTCATGTGAAAAAACCGAGATCGATGAAGATGATAATGAGTGAACTCGTATAATATATTTTCTCGAATGAATAAATTAAATGTAGTTGAAGTTGAAAGAGAGAAAGCGAGTAAAACTACTCGTTCAGTTTTCCTTTGTATTTTGACCATTATTACAATAAAGCATTTAATGATTTGCGTTTAAATTTTAATACTTTATTAATAAATCTTATTTAAATATACGTTTCTGTTATTGTTCATGAAGCAATACCTTTTCACGTTCTGTGATATACGTATATTTTATTTTATTTACATTTTTTATTTACAAGCGCGCTAGAAACGGAGAAACCTGCTTCAAATCGAGCGCTCTGTTATAAATGATGATGTTTCAGCGAGTTTCAGCGTATCAAGGTGATTTTTTTTCCAATTTGGTGTAGAACAAAAAGATATTTGGAATGGCATCATAAAAAACAGGTTTTGAATGCAACAACTGCGAATGTATATAATTTTACATGTACGTCGACATTTTTTGAATTTTCCGGCTGGCTAAATTTGTGCCATTATCATATAAACCTTAGTTGAGATCCCTAAAAGCACGTCAAAAATTTTGGCACGTGTACCCCATCGGTTTTCCGAGTTTTCCGACAGTCTTTATCGCTTCTGCCGGAGGCTTTCCGAACGGCTACATTTCTGCCACTGCTTTACCGCTCTTACTTGAACTCTATAAAAACCTATAAAAAAATTTTCACGCTTGTACCCCATCGGTTTTTTACGCACATTTGTTCGACGTGGAAACTCGGCTAGTATTTTCATATGCTTCCTGTCCGAACAGGCAGAACAGCGATTTGGTAAAGTCACAACTATTTTCTAGGGGTTTACGAACTCAAACGTCGTGTACTTTATCGGTACCAGCTTTGGGACTAATTGTCAAGGGATCCATTGTATAATCATGATAAAAGGAATACACAGTTTTACGTCTTCGAGGGATATAGAATAGTCATCATGAGTTTTTCAAATTCAATACATTTCCAAGCTTTCGAATACTTATGTATTCATTATTAGGAACTATGATCAAAGGCGGAAAATATCTATAAATATATATAACAATATATATGGTGGAATTCGTCTATTATGTTTTCAGAAAATGCACATTTTGGTTTCTTCAGCTTTGCATCGCTTTTATGTTGATTGTATATCTTATTGCAGTTCGTACAGGGAATACTATACATCACAATTGTTTCCGTCAGGGGATCTTCTAATTAGTTTGATGGTGAAAAGTCCTTGTAATGGTTTTCCTGTTTGAAAAAATCAGTGAGGAATTTGAAAGGAATTACAAACCAAACCGAGAAAACAATGAATAAAAGATCTCATGTTGAATCACTTATACTCTATTTGGAAAGAGCGTAGAGTAATAAATGCTCATCATAAATGAAAAATCCTGAAATTTTTAGTGCGGTACTTTACGCCCAAAATTTGGAATATTTAAACATGCCAATGATAAATAAGTAACTGGACAGAGATATATTTTCCCCATAATTGACCTCGCTAAAATGTAAACGGTTACCTAGATAATCCGAATGGCTATCCTTTTCTATCCAAAATTGTAGGATATCTTTATTTTTCTCTCTATTTTAATACTTTCACACCAACCTCCGAATCTCCCCAAAAGTAAGGAGACCTTTACCATCATAGCCGTTGCAATGGGTTTTTCGTAATTAATTAATTTATTTTTATTTAATTATTTACAAATACGAGTATATATACATGTAAGTATGGAAAATAAAAATACAAAATATACTAAACTACACATTACTATATTATATACAACAGTCTACAAATATTTCCTGTAACATATTTAATATGTACATTGTTTAAATTAATTATGAGAGGTTCTACAGTTTGATCAATAATGTTGTCTAATTCCCACATTTTTTCTTCCTCTTTGATAACGTGCTGAATGCATTTTTGCCAGTTTTCAGCAGTAACGTTTTTTAAAGCTTCGTTTAGTAATATTCTAACGTCCTTTAATTTAAATGTTGTGTTTTTCCGAGCTACTTCGCCTTGGATTGGCGATTTCTTGCCACTTCATCAATATTATATCTCTTGTGGGGATTTTTATTTATATTTACAATTGACAAAAGTTCGTTTTCCACCAAGTAATTGTTGATTCTAATATTTTTCTGTATTAACAAGTTAATAATGTCTTGTTTTCTCCATGACGTCGTAAGTAGACTTTCAACTTTCTCGAGTGGTAACTGGTGTTGTCAAGAACAATTACAGATCCGGCTGGAATAAGATTCGTATAAAGTTTTCTTTTATTTAAATAACTATAGGCCACCATCAACAAAACCACTGTCACTGCCAATTTGTGTTACTATTAACCGTCTGCCTTTCCCTGATGGAGCTCTCAATCCTGTTAATAGTCCCTCCAAGGAAGCTTGTCTAAAATTGTTAACCGTCTTATCTTCTCATATTTTTCCTACGTGAACCCAAGTCTCGTCCAAATAAAAAATAGTTTTTTCTTCACACACGATTTATTCAGAATCTTTTGAATATGAATTTTTACGTTGTTTTTCCCAACAAAAATTTAGTTCTTGTAGAACCTTCCTGGTAGGAATTTTCTTTTTCAAGTAAAATGAGTGGACTTTTTTGCGGATTGCATATTTGTAATCTTCATCGATGTAAACCTTTGGCCTTCCTGCCCGAGACTTTGGAACATCCACTTGTTTTCCTTTCCTTAAGAAGTTTGTAGACCGTTGATTTTCCTAGACCTGTCATCTTCGAACACATACTTGTTAGATCATCCACACAAACTGAAGGGTACTGATATTTTTGATTTTGATTTGATTTAACCTGTCTGGTATAGGTATATACTATAAAGGGCGTGGAATATTTACCTGTCACCATCATTCCTTTCTTAAAATACCCCAAAGGAATTGTTTTGGTCGATTAAAGTAAACATAGTTGGAAATTTGAACTTGTTGCAATAAATTTCTTAGGAAATAAATGTTGGATTCATTTGCTAAAGTTTAATAAAATAAAATAATAACTTGTTCTTAAATGTGACTACGGCTATGGTGGCCCGGAAGGGGATTGATTACTCTACGCTATACCACTATTTACTACACTATAAAGAACTTAAGGTGAGGGATTCATTTCATCTGGTTTTATGTTCACAATTTTTGCTCTCCATCATATATTCACAATAATAACCAATTCCAGACCATTTGAGCATCCTCAGAAACAGTTGCTGAGTTTTGCACACACATGTTCGCGTCAATTACTTTTACCTCTTTTGACTCATTTCGTCATCCCTTTTTTAATTTTTCAAAAGTGACAGGGGGCAGTTGTCGATAATAAAATATGAATGACAATATAGTAATTATTTTACAAGCTTTTTGTTTGGGTTGGATGGACGTTTTTATTATTCCATTAATTCAAATCTTCAATAATTTAAAAAAAAAGGAAAAAACAATTTTTATCAAACTCCCACTCCGTTACATTAAATTCTGATTACCTCTCGTATACGAGTTTAAAAATCAATTCAAAAAATTTGGCAACAAATCGACAGGAACTGGTAAGATCAGTTTCTATGAAATTCTTAAAATTTTCCTGTGAAAATTCGTGTTTGCAGTCATTAATTAATTTTCTAATTTTATATCCAAGCAAAAAACTTTATTAGAAATAATTTTCAATTCAAATAGTCCTAGAATGAATGTCAGCAGGAAGCAATGTAAATATTATCATAGACTTTCAGATTACAACCCTTAAAGTACACCCCCTAAAGCGTGAGCTTCTTCCGACTTCGGTTGACCCAGGAGGCCAACCCTTAATACGAGATATTTCGAGGGTAACTATGCAGTGGCAGGGTTTAAGGAAAAGGAGTTTTTAAAAAGAATTATGAAATATTATTTGTAACAATTGGATTTTTTTCAAATAGATTGGTTAGAATTTAGTTTTTTGAAATCACAATTATGACAGATTTGAGTATTTTCAAACCTCTTTTATAAGTTACCGTTTTAACTAATTTCTAAGAAAAGGCGGAGGCATTTAAAAAAAAACAATTTTATGGCGTCTTCTTATTACTGTAGAGGTATTTAGGACGAGTTATTTCAGCTTCTGGGTCTCCTAGATACAATTTGAAGAGTTGGGCTACTGCCACTTGGACGGCCTCTTTTACCCATCGAAATTTTATTTTGCAACACCAGACTTTCAGCCAACCGACGCTGAAACTGAAGCAACGTCAGTTGTTTGTTTTTAGGTATGCTAAGCGCCTCGTTGTCGACTTGGTATTCTCGGTACGCTTGAACTACTAATAAATCTGATGCATGGAATATCATGCGTTGATTTTATAAACGTCCTTTAGTGACTCATGAGTTGATCTAGCAAATGTACTCCTCCCATCGCATGATTGTACTTCCTTACAACTTCGAGACGTTCCACTTCAATAAAGTGTTTATCTTTTTTACACCATCTCTTCACTAAATCTTTTTCACCAACTCCTCTATTTCACATATTTTTAGAATTATAGTTAGAATATTAGAATAATAGCAATATCCCAAAATATTTTTGGTTTGGTGCGCTTATGATTTTGGAAAGGGTCGTTTTCATCCCCCAAATCATGTCTCGCCCTCTAATATGCTCTAACGTCCTTGATAATGCAACAGCACCTCCTTTGGTTCCCGTATTCCTTGCAAACCAAATATGTTAACCACTATGTAAGGCTTATATCTAAATATTACGAAAGGTTTCATATTCCGCTTCTATCTAATATGAACCACATAGAGAACCTGTTGGAGGTTACTAAATATTACTTCCCAATTATTTAGCTGACAAATTGCTATTGACTAAAGTTAAAATTTAAACACAACTTTATGAAAAAGCTCACCCGTAAACTTTTACTGTTCTTAGCAACCTTCAAAAGTGTAAAATTTTTATTAAATAAAAATAATTATCAAGTTTTTCAAATCTGTTGTAATATACAAAGGACTTTGGTGTCTTAGAAGTAAGTATTGGACTCTGAATCATTTACGGTTTGACTGTAATTATTACTGTGGAGATACGTGATTGTTAACGGTATATAACAAACAATAGATGAAGAGATGGTATACTTAGTATGAACATTTAATTTGAAATCATACTTTACTCATATACACATACACAAATGTAAAAATTAACTCCATCTATAATGAGCATACGCTCTATTCGCTTCGCATTGCTTGTGAAGATCCTGTTTTCTTTTTATAACTCTCCCTGTATTATTGGAAGCATCTATCAATTCTCGAGCCAATTGTAAATGGAACCTCACTGGTCTATCTTTGTCATTCGCTGCTGCTATTAACCATTTCATAGATAGAAATTGTGCTCTTTTTTCTGTGATTGGTACAGGCACCTACAACATATTCACAATAGTCTTACGAAAATTTTTCTATTTTGTATAAACAATGTTTCCAAAAGTAGAAAGACTAATTTGAATTTACGTTGGCAATTCTGTAGATTCCTGATTGGTAAAATAGCAACCGGTTTTACACAGAACTTTTGACATATATTATGATTGACAGTTGTATAAATTGTAAACAAATAGTGTACATTTCGTTCTTTCTTACGTTCTTGTTATTGTTTTATTCAAATATAAAAACAGTTCAAGTAAGGACTAATTTGAAAATAGAATCAGGTATTATTCCTAATACTAGCAGACATCATTCGCCCCCAAAAAAGGACCTCTGTACTTTTAGGCCACTTATCGTGTACAGAGAAGTGAAACAAATCTTAGATGATAAACAAGAGATAATGGTGAATGTCGTTGTGTTTAAAATTGTAAAAACGTTGGGTAAGTTATCGAAAATAGACCTTTTGTATGAAAGAACGGATACAAATTTTATTTTTTAGGAGTTACTAGATCCACTGTGTTTCAAAGTATTAAAGAATGCAGAAACACTGGAATAATCGTCTCTTCTAACCATTGTGGAGGTCATCTAGGAATTGTAGAAACCTTCGACGGTACAATAAAAAATATAATTCGATGTATTGTTCAGTTTCACTGTTTCTTTAAAAAAAAAATAAAACACCTTGTGGTTATTAGGTTAATTATTATTTAGTTTAAGGTTCATTATTTCCAAACTGTATAATTTTAGTATGACTAGTATTTTATGTCATAGCTTTTCTAATGATTTCTAGAGGTGTGATTCAGGTTTCCTAAAATGGTACTCCTAATTTAAAAATAGGGTATAGTACCAAATAATCAATTTACTAAAGTAAGACATGTTGACTGACCTATTTGTTTCAACACTGTATGAGTTATCTCTTTGGGAGTTATTTAATAAGTCTGTAAGAAAAAACTACAAACAATGTATGAATCCACGACCAAGATATCTGTGACATCTGTGTTAAAGTTTCATTAAAAAGTTTACGAAAATATCAGTAGCCTGTTTTTATATCTGAATCTTTTATTACCTGCATAAAACACTATTCAAATTATTTGGGATAAATATGTTTTGTCTGCTCTGATATGTTGCAATTGCTGGTTATGCGCAGACCCAATCCAGTTATATCTGCCTGGAAGTAGTGTGCAGAATTAGCTTTGAATTTATTTCAGTTGTGAAGAGAGAGCTAAAATAGTTGCTAGTGTTTGTTTATCATTCCTTCTAAGGTCTTTACAGAATTATGGTTTTCAAGTGACAACTGTGCGGACAAAGGTTTTAAAAGTTAATGAAAGGATAATAAGCAAGAAAAACTAATTTATAATTCAGAAGACTTAGTATGGGCCAAAACAAAGATCTGCGTGGACTGGTGCGATGAGATCATATCCAACAGACTGTTGAATACCATTCCATTTAGATGTTTATGGTTTTTTCACAACAAGTGGAATTGGAGCCATAGTTCTTATTAAAGACATAATGTATTTTGTCACATTAAAATATCACTCAGTAGGGTTTTCTCATTTATGAAAACATTTGATGAAATATTTCAACAAAACGTCCCTTGCCATAAAATGAACATCTCCGGAAATGTTCATATAAAATGTATTACACTGCAAGAGAAAACATACTTCAATCAAACTGATTAACAAATAATTTGATCTGGTTATAATGTAAATGTAGAATGAATCGAAGCTAAGGTTTTAGAGCAAAACTGTTTTTTTTTTCATTTGTACAAATAAATTTAAACTTGTGACGGGGGCACATATATATTTTATTTTACAGCGTACAACTTTCATTCTTGAAAAAAAACACATGTCACGTAAGAAGTAACTGAGAGAATTAATAAAAAACATATTAAACTTGATTTTGAATTTATCATAAAACACATAATTAGAAAGAAACATAAAGTGTTTCGATAAAACAACTGATTTCAGTATCAGTCTTACAACTAGCATCATACTAATTTTATTATTACGGCTCTTTTAACTGAAAGAGAAAGGATTGAAATTCTAATTATGGTAGGTTACGGCGATATACGAAGTCGTGGTTTATTTGACAAAACACATTTTAAAATACTTGTAATTACAAAAAGCGCGGTCAGCAGAATTGTTGCAAAATTTAATTGGAGTGTAAGAGGGAGAAAAAAGAAATGCTTATCAAAAAATTGTTACAATTTGTAGACAAAAGCTTGTAAAACTACAAAACAAACGTAAAAATAACTAAATAAAGATACAAATAACATAAAATTTCAATAAACAGAAGGAAACCAAAATGAGTAACCAAAGTAATAGGTAATAATTAGTATAGCAGAAGTGTTCTAATAACAAAAATTAATTTTTCCTCATTCCTTACATTTCAACTATGTAGAAGTACTTAATCAATTAAATTATTTGTAATTTTAATAGAATTTACAAAATAGAGCTATAAATTTTATTTAGGTCTTTTTTATCATTTATAGCTTTTTCGTTTTTATAAATGTGAACCATTTCAAAAAAATTCTCTTTTTCATGTATTAGATTCCATTCCAAAATTTTTTGAATCTTTATAATTGAATTTATGTTCTATTTTTTTTATCGTATTGATGAATTTTTAGTCTATTTTCTAAATACAGAGAGGCTGCCCTATGTAGACAGCGTCACAATTAGTACAAGATACTTGATATATAATATTACTTCTATTGTTTTCCATATATTGTTATGTTGTTATATTTGAATAACATTTTCATGTTCTATACATTGTGCTTAAGAAACATATAATGTTATAAACAAAAACTGCAAATGAATGGAAAGCCTAATTATAAATCATAATAAAAAAGAAATGAATAGATAAAGTTTATTCTTGAAATTACCCTGTTTCCAAAAAAAAATATAGTAAAATGAAAATTTTAGAAAAAATGCAGTTAGTTACCTCTCAACTTAGAATGACCCTATTATAAGCAGTTTTAAATAATTCTTACATACTTGATATTTTATTCCGCCTCTTTTGATTGGTGTAAGCTGTAATAGTGGTTTACAATTTTCTACGGCTTTATGAAAAATATCTCTGGGATTTAAATTGATCTGTAATTTTTCTTCTTCACTTTTGGCTTTATGATATTTTTCCAACTGCAATCTTTTTATATCTTCAAAGCATTGCTCTAATAAACTTCTAGCAAGAACTTTGTTTCCCTCTTTCATACAATAATTTATCATTAAGCTAAAAAATATATTGAAATTAGAACAAACAAACCTAAAAACAATTATAACAAAAACCTTCATATCGTTAAAAACTATCTCCCAAGAAAATAAATTAACTACAGTACACTACTTTCAAACATAATCAACAGAAAAATGGGGCCTTCTGAATAATGTAGGAAATCGAAAAGTTAACCTATAATTTTACTCACTTGACTAATGGATCGTGAGCCAATGAGCAGGTTTGATCCGATAAAGCTGCTCGTGTTGGCAAATGAGATAATTTTTGAAATTCTCCACTTTTTATCAATTCTTCCTGAGCTTCTTTAATGTAAACAGGTTTGATATAGTAACTGGGATATTGAGACATGCCATTTTGTTGAACTATATTACTGAAAAATTTATGTTGATATATCCTAACTTATAATGATATAAAAATATGATTGAATACCTTAAAGTTTTCAAATTCGTTCTTAGAAATAGATTCCTTAAAGTAAACATTTTAAGTATATATCCATGAAAAAGTAAGGTTAAGATGTTAATTACTAATATCAAACACAGAATGCGCTCATCTGGTATGCATAAACGCATATTTCACAGATCCACCATCGTTGCATTCCAAACGTTGATGGGTGCTCTAAATCTAAAGAATTCAATGATCAACATCAAATTATAGCTTGTGTGAAAATTATTTTCAGGAAAGTGATTTTGCAAACTATAATCGAAAATATTTGAAGTGTAAAGCTATCCCGTCTATTCCTACCTCTCACCTTCCTTCATTGTCTACTTTCATTTATGAAGATAACAGTTACGCCAAAGTTAATGATTGTATAATAAACGAAAAACATTCATATGCTGTAAATACAGTAATAGTAGACGAAGAACAAGTTGATAGTTCGTGTCTTTATGCCCCAACATCTAACAATTTACCTATAGAAGAGCTATTGCAGTTTTCAAGTGAATTCTTAGACTCCATTGTTACAAAGAAAATTAGTAGATTTGACAAACAAAAATCGGTTGTTTCAACTGTAGGGAAATGGTAATGTATCAAGTTCATCAGAATACAACAGTCAAAATATCAAAATTGAAAAACAGTTTGAAGACAGAGAAATTGGAACATCTGAGTGCATAGAAGAAAGTTTAAATAATGTAACGCAAGAATTCATTAATTACATTAGGAATTAATGAATTATTCTTTGTACAAAAGAAGTCTCTACAACCTTTTATTTCAACTGTGGTAAATATTAAATTGATATAGTATATTTTACTACTAAAGTGCTGTGATATTTTATTATCTCTGGTATCAATCGATTCATATATAGGAAATCAATCTAATTTTGAGACCAATACCTGCATAAAGTAATCTTTGAAATCTTGAACTTGTACGAATTGCTTGGTTCAATAATACAAAATGTAGAAAATTCATTATCATTTTGAAAAGCTGGGATCACGCACCTCTACATGATAATAAAACCTATTGAATTGTTAAACTTTATACAGTAATGTCAATAAAGATTGAATGCCTGGAAAACTAAAAATAAATAATATTTATTTTTTAATTTAATAAAAATTCCTTATCATATAACAAATAACAAGATTACATACATTTTACATATACCTGTAATATCCTTTTGATTTTGAGCTGTATCATATATATCACATACCAATTCAGAATGAGAGTCAGTTAAAGGTTATCATTCCTCAAAAATTTCTATTTAAAAATACAAACTTCTAGATGAACCATGCGTAAAATTAGCTAGACATGAATAAATGTGCCAAGAAGTGAACCTGCAACAAATTACCTCCAACATTCCAAGCGAAAATCAATTTCTAAATCTCAAGACCTCTTCCTCCAGCTGTCAGATGTACCTAAGCAAGTTCCAAATACTTTCCAAAAGACTTGAAGAATCGAATCAGTGGATTGTCGTCCTTCCCAAAAAAACAAACATCAGATTAAGCTGTTATCAACAAGAAGAAACCCTCAACTTCATTGGCACTATACTTGCTAACATCCGGGCATCCTATCAAGTCATTATAGATTCCGAAGCTATAACAAATAATGGCTCCATAGAAGCTGAAAGTCAAATCATTTTCATTCCAAGATTGTATATATCCAATCATGGCTATGTCATTAATAAAAATCTCAATTTTAGCATTCCAGAAATAAACCTAGATGACCTCAGTACCCTCCGAGAAGGATTGAAAAATTTCTAATCGTAAAAGTAATAAATAAATTTATTAAAAAGCGATTTTTGCCACCTTCGGTGATTCCACATCAAAATCTTGCTTATAAATCACTATCTACAAGTGTTTATATTCACTAATTTCTATGACATCTTCCTTACAACAAAACAATATGGTGGGACGAAACAAACAGCTTTTGGGGTGTATTGACGAGATGTGAGGTAGAAGGGTGGGTACGGCTGTGGCTGTATTGCTCCCTTTTGGGAATAAGTTCACAAGGATATAGGAAATTCGAAAGAATTTGCTACGGCGAAGAGCTGAAGTAAATATGAAATGGATGGAAGAACTAAATATAAATAATTGAGTTGTACTCTTTTATTTTAAAAAGATATGGGAGTAGTACTCCCTTTTGCAAAGTAAGTAATAAAGGGGTCGATATGAAACTATCTTTGAAAGCGAGTAGCTAAAAAGGTATATATACTGAAGTAAGATGATTTCTGGAAGTCTAGAAGATTATGCACAGGTACGTATTTACTTTCAAAGATAGTTATTTGTTCTTGAAGATGACTTCAAAAAAGGTGAAAACGTACTAATTACTATCCAAATTATAGTGAAGAATCGGCATTTCACTGTACCTTCGGTGAATTAGTCTGCATTCTTTATAATTATGGATATTTTGAAAAACTTCTTTTTCTTATATGAGTAGTATGTATCGATTTCTGAGTTTTCATGATTTTTTGATTGGGAACACACTGTGAATAAACTATAGAAAATAAAGGGTATCTCCATCTATTGGGTAATCATTGAATGCGGAAAGATGAACAAAAATTACATAATTTATAGTTTTTACACAACAATTTATTAGATATGCTAGGGATGGGGCATTTATATGTAACCAAAATGTCTAATAATAATTTTGGTTGATTAGTGACCCTAAATATTTTGAAAATAAGCTTTTTTGTGTGTTTTCATTTGGATAAGTATGTTTGTACTTAGTATTATTATCGATCAGTTGGACTAATAAATAATTTTTGTTATTAAAAGTAGATGAGACGGTTTCTAAGAAAAAAAAATTTATTTATCTTTCTTTAAGAATCTATATATCCTGACCTTTTATTCACTCTAATTTGATAAGATTGCCACATCTTCCAAACAAACATTACATACCGTCTCAGTAGTAATAACAGATTCGAAAAATATGCCCAATAAAGTGCAAAGAAATGTTGTTTCAGATATTTTTTGTATTTTCGTTCTATTCCAAATAACTGACGCCGTAAGTATCTAGGAAATACGAATTTACAGTGTTATTTTTTTGGTTTTTAATATTGATTACTCAACAAAGTTTCATAAAATAAAATTTACGTTTGTAAGTTTAAAGAAATTACTTTCTCTATATACTGCATTGAACTGTACATTTTGTTGTATTTATTCCAGGGTCGGATTAAGCTAGGGGCTATAGCCTATAGGGGACTATATATAAAATTTTATTGTTTTTTATCGATGTTTGACAATATAAGTGAAAATTGTCAGATATCTATTCATACAATAAACATCAACCAAAGATAATGAAAATTTTACTGCTCGATTTCGAAATATTTGATATTTTTTATGATGAAGCTATTCAGTGTCCACTTTTTTCATTTTTCTATCAATATTTGAGAAATATAATTCAAAATTAGAAGACATTTGCTTAAGAGAACATTTACGAACTAAAATTTATGGAAATCTCAAGTCATTTCTGATATAATTGATATTTTCCATTTTTTATTGGTTTTTATAAATATTTGAACAATATAACTCAAAATTTGAATATAATCAACCACAAAATTGTCACACAACAAAATTTATGAAACTTTTAGAAGCTTTTTCTGAGCTAAATGAAATTTCCATATTCTAGGCACACTCTGCACCTTGTTTTATTAGTTTTTATCAATATTTGGGCAATATATCTCAAAATTTGAATATATTCAACAACAAAATCGTCACACAACAAAATTTATGAAACTTTTAGAAGCTTTTTCTGAGCTAAATGAAATTTCCATATTCTAGGCACACTCTGCACCTTGTTTTATTAGTTTTTATCAATATTTGGGCAATATATCTCAAAATTTGAATATATTCAACAACAAAATCGTCACACAACAAAATTTATGAAACTTTTAGAAGCTTTTTCTGAGCTAAATGAAATTTCCATATTCTAGGCACACTCTGCACCTTATTTTATTAGTTTTTATCAATATTTGGGCAATATATCTCAAAATTTGAATATATTCAACAACAAAATCGTCACACAACAAAATTTATGAAACTTTTAGAAGCTTTTTCTGAGCTAAATGAAATTTCCATATTCTAGGCACACTCTGCACCTTATTTTATTAGTTTTTATCAATATTTGGGCAATATATCTCAAAATTTGAATATATTCAACAACAAAATCGTCACACAACAAAATTTATGAAACTTTTAGAAGCTTTTTCTGAGCTAAATGAAATTTCTATATTCTAGGCACACTCTGCACCTTGTTTTATTAGTTTTTATCAATATTTGGGCAATATATCTCAAAATTTGAATATATTCAACAACAAAATCGTCACACAACAAAATTTATGAAACTTTTAGAAGCTTTTTCTGAGCTAAATGAAATTTCCATATTCTAGGCACACTCTGCACCTTATTTTATTAGTTTTTATCAATATTTGGGCAATATATCTCAAAATTTGAATATATTCAACAACAAAATCGTCACACAACAAAATTTATGAAACTTTTAGAAGCTTTTTCTGAGCTAAATGAAATTTCCATATTCTAGGCACACTCTGCACCTTATTTTATTAGTTTTTATCAATATTTGGGCAATATATCTCAAAATTTGAATATAATCAACCACAAAATTGTCACACAACAAAATTTATGAAACTTTTAGAAGCTTTTTCTGAGCTAAATGAAATTTCCATATTCTAGGCACACTCTGCACCTTGTTTTATTAGTTTTTATCAATATTTGGGCAATATATCTCAAAATTTGAATATATTCAACAACAAAATCGTCACACAACAAAATTTATGAAACTTTTAGAAGCTTTTTCTGAGCTAAATGAAATTTCCATATTCTAGGCACACTCTGCACCTTATTTTATTAGTTTTTATCAATATTTGGGCAATATATCTCAAAATTTGAATATAATCAACCACAAAATTGTCACACAACAAAATTTATGAAACTTTTAGAAGCTTTTTCTGAGCTAAATGAAATTTCCATATTCTAGGCACACTCTGCACCTTGTTTTATTAGTTTTTATCAATATTTGGGCAATATATCTCAAAATTTGAATATAATCAACCACAAAATTGTCACACAACAAAATTTATGAAACTTTTAGAAGCTTTTTCTGAGCTAAATGAAATTTCCATATTCTAGGCACACTCTGCACCTTATTTTATTAGTTTTTATCAATATTTGGGCAATATATCTCAAAATTTGAATATATTCAACAACAAAATCATCACACAACAAAATTTATGAAACTTTTAGAAGCTTTTTCTGAGCTAAATGAAATTTCCATATTCTAGGCACACTCTGCACCTTATTTTATTAGTTTTTATCAATATTTGGGCAATATATCTCAAAATTTGAATATATTCAACAACAAAATCATCACACAACAAAATTTATGAAACTTTTAGAAGCTTTTTCTGAGCTAAATGAAATTTCCATATTCTAGGCACACTCTGCACCTTATTTTATTAGTTTTTATCAATATTTGGGCAATATATCTCAAAATTTGAATATAATCAACCACAAAATTGTCACACAACAAAATTTATGAAACTTTTAGAAGCTTTTTCTGAGCTAAATGAAATTTCCATATTCTAGGCACACTCTGCACCCTATTTTATTAGTTTTTATCAATATTTGGGCAATATATCTCAAAATTTGAATATATTCAACAACAAAATCATCACACAACAAAATTTATGAAACTTTTAGAAGCTTTTTCTGAGCTAAATGAAATTTCCATATTCTAGGCACACTCTGCACCTTGTTTTATTAGTTTTTATCAATATTTGGGCAATATATCTCAAAATTTGAATATATTCAACAACAAAATCATCACACAACAAAATTTATGAAACTTTTAGAAGCTTTTTCTGAGCTAAATGAAATTTCCATATTCTAGGCACACTCTGCACCTTGTTTTATTAGTTTTTATCAATATTTGGGCAATATATCTCAAAATTTGAATATATTCAACCACAAAATCATCACACGACAAAATTTATGAAACTTTTAGAAGCTTTTTCTGAGCTAAATGAAATTTCCATATTCTAGGCACACTCCACACCCTACTTTATTAGTTTTTATCAATATTTGGGCAATATATCTCAAAATTTGAATATATTCAACCACAAAATCATCACACAACAAAATTTATGAAACTTTTAGAAGCTTTTTCTGAGCTAAATGAAATTTCCATATTCTAGGCACACTCTGCACCTTATTTTATTAGTTTTTATCAATATTTGGGCAATATATCTCAAAATTTGAATATATTCAACCACAAAATCATCACACAACAAAATTTATGAAACTTTTAGAAGCTTTTTCTGAGCTAAATGAAATTTCCATATTCTAGGCACACTCCACACCCTATTTTATTAGTTTTTATCAATATTTGGGCAATATATCTCAAAATTTGAATATATTCAACCACAAAATCATCACACAACAAAATTTATGAAACTTTTAGAAGCTTTTTCTGAGCTAAATGAAATTTCCATATTCTAGGCACACTCTGCACCTTATTTTATTAGTTTTTATCAATATTTGGGCAATATATCTCAAAATTTGAATATATTCAACCACAAAATCATCACACAACAAAATTTATGAAACTTTTAGAAGCTTTTTCTGAGCTAAATGAAATTTCCATATTCTAGGCACACTCCACACCCTATTTTATTAGTTTTTATCAATATTTGGGCAATATATCTCAAAATTTGAATATATTCAACCACAAAATCATCACAAATCAAAAGTTTGAGGCCCACTTTGTATGAAATTTTGTTTTTTAATCAATTTGAAAACTTAATTTCTATACATTAAACTCCTTTATCGGTTGAAGATAATTATACCAATAGAAGAATTACCACGTCCCGCTTATACTTCTGGACTAAAAACATTAATCAAGAAAAATGACGTTCCCTACACGCTACAAAATTATAGCAAAGTAGTTGTTCATAATAGACCTGGCACTCCAGGTGCTCAATATGTAGTTACCCACACAGATCAAATTAAAAATGTGTATCCGGTGTTTAACGCTCAGACTTATGGACAACGCCCTCGTTACCATAATATCTTACAAACACAAAATAATACACGTAAGTAAACTAATTTTATATACATATACTTTTCACAAAACCTGTAAGAGTTATCAAGAAACTTTAATTACAAAAGTTCTTTCTAAACGATGTCCCCATTCTTCAGTATCGACATTAACATTGAAATTTTAAATGGTACACCCCATATTTTATTGCGTTTTTTGATTTAGTGGTAAAAACAGGTCCGGATTATCTAGGGTCTTGGGGGGGCTATAGCCCCAGGTCCAAGAGGGCCCCATCATTTGGAAATCATTCTGTATTTTTTAATGTGTTGATGCCACAAATCTAAAGTATTGATACAATTTTGTGAATTTTTCCGGGTTTCCGAATTCCTTAAGGGGGACCCGTCATTATTTTAGCCCCGGGCCTTATAAATCTTAATCCGGCCCTGAGTGAAAACAAAGGTAACTTCCATCAAACCGATCTATTTGATTATCACACGGCTTAGTAAATATTTAAGATTATTTGAATTCTTATTCAAAAATCATTATATTTTGAAAATTCCGCAAAATAAAAATGAGACTAACTGGCATCATTTGCAAAATGAATTTTGTAATACAAAACTTTTATTGAATTTTCGTTGCTTTCGAGTCTAGACACATTATGGGTGGCTGACTTTTTGTTATATAGCAATGAATGAGGGAAAAAATGAAAAAAATTCAAATAATTCCACAACCATTTTATATACATAGGTATACGACAGTAGTATGGAATGATTCTTATTTTTATGCGCGTTCTATTGAAGGTATAATATACAGGGTGTGCTATTTAAAAAATGAGATTTTGTTATTTACACAATTTGAAACTCCTACAGTAGAAAAAGACACCCAGTTTGAATCTAGACTTGAAAATCACGAAAATTCAATAAATCCAAGTTTTGTATTCAAAAATTCATTCTGCAAATGGTGCCAGTTAGCCTCATTTTTATTTTGCGGAATTTTCCAAATATAATGATTTTACAGTAAGAAATCAAATAATCTGAAATATTTCCTAAGCCGTGTGATAATCAAATAGATCGGTCTCATGAAAGTTACCTCTGTTTTTACCACTAAATCAAAAAACGCAATAAAATACAGAGTGTTCCATTTCAAACTTGATGTCGATATTGAAGAATTGGGACATCCTTTATAATCCAAAAGTCAATAATCTAAAAATTCCTTTAAGTACAAACAACTTTTGTGATGTAAGTTTTTTTATAAATCTTACATCCTACATACAAGATGCAAGTATATTATTTCGAATATTATCAATAATAACATGGAATTCAAATATTCAAAAACCACAACTGTAGGTTTTCTTTGACTCTGAGATATTTCTAGAGAGTTACTCTGTTATTATGCACTCTCTCTAACCAGAAACCAGTTGCTTCACTATTTTTCTAATTTTAGCACCTCAAAGCTCTCAGTCTTAGCTCTAGCTTTATAATAAGTGGTCTATGTTCTTATTGAGATATTTTTTGCTAAAAAAAAATATATTAAACGAAAAGCAACAACAAGGGTGAACAAAAAAAATTTTTTTGCGCAAGAATACTTGATATATTCTGATTATACAAGCTTATACATAAAAAGAAATGTAATTAGACTTTAGAAATATTTGCTTTTCAAGAACTTACAGTGATTTAACAATATTTGATTTTTGCGCCCATTCAAAGTCGGTTTTCGCTCGCTATGGTATAAAAAGAGAAGCTCGTTGTGTTCTACAGTCGGTGTTTGAATATTACAGAGAAATAATGTCTCTCGAATCATTTTTCACTGTGTAAATTCGTGCAAATTGGCTACAAGAAGTTGTAAACTAGATCCTGACTAGTTTTGTATTATTTGCGGTAAATTTAATAGAGAAATTTAATAAGAGAAAATAAGTATGATTTGAGTACAAATTCAAAGATTTGCAAGGCACATCAAGCTTACTTTAGTCTGCCAGTCAAAAATTAAGACAAAAAATGGGCTGCACATGTATCATGGAACAGATACAATCTTGAGACAGTAAGTTTCTCTTTTTTAATTTGCAGTACTGAGAATTTATATTATGAATCCACTCAGAGATTGAAAAATCCAATCCTGACCTACCATCCACATCTGTTCCAATACCAAATATAGAGAAAATCCTGCACCTGCTCCGCCATTGTTGAAAAAGCAACACTATCTCAAGGCAGCCCGCAATCACGAAGTTCATCCGTACATTCTGAATTCGTGATCGCGGTTGAAACAATGGACTTCAATTAAATCTGATCTTGAATATACCGTCAAAGGAAACGTCATGAAAAATTCTCTTCGGTAAGGAAGATGGTCTCTGTTTTTGCCATGACGTAAAAGGTCTATTTGACTTGACCTGAATGGCGTCTTTATATTGACAGATCATTTAAAAGTCTGAAAGCTGGTCCACTACAATGGGAAAAAATTACCATCGATTCTATTAGCACATTCCGTACATCGCAAAGAAAATTACGACAGTGGGAAGTTATTGGTGATTTCAAGATGGTGTGATTTTTGTCTGGAATACAAGGTGGTTATACTAAACACTCCTGTTATGTATGCCTGTGGGATAGTAGAAATGATGCCTCTCACTACTGACGAAAACATTGGCCTGCACGTACTGAGCACTAAGTAGGAAAATACAATGTTAAACGGGAAGCAACTGTTGATCTCAAAACTATCGTAATGCCACCGATGCATATTAAATTGGGTCTTATTAAACAGTTTGTAAAAGCTCTTAATCGTGAGTCTAAAACTTTCAAAATTTTTTTTCCAAAGCTCTCAGCGAAAATTAAAACTGGAATCTTTGTTGGTCGTCAAATAAAAAAATTATGAATCGTGATATTTTTGTAGAGTTACTCAACAATAAAGATAAAAAAGCCTGGATCAGTTTTAAGGCATTAGTTCATGGTTTTCTTGGAAACGGTAGAGGTGAAAAGTACGAAGAGCTGATCACTGACACGAGCACGAGTTTTTCTATCGTGGGATGTAGAATGTCTCTAAAAATGCATGTTAAATTCTCATCTAGATAAATTTGAAGAAAATATGGAAGCATATTCGGAAGAACAAGGGGAACCCTTCCATCAAGACATAGTGGAAATTGAGAGACGTTACCAAGGCCAATATACTGGAAGCAAAAACTAATTTTGAAACAGAACAGATCTAAAATCGAGTAAATTTAGAAACAAATTCTTATTTCTAGGTATTAAACCTTCTTTTTCTTCCTCTTCTTCTTCTTCTTCTTATTTTAAGACTGTGTCTTGTGTTTTCAAAGAGACAGCCTAAGTTGTGACTGCGAGGACCAGCTCTCATACCAGCGCCTTGGTGGTCTTCCAGGCGGTCTACTTGTATTGGGTCTCTCTTCCTTTCGCCAGTCGATCGTTGTTGATTCTATTGACATGATCTCTCCATGCTCTTCTTCTAGTTCTGGCCCATCTCACTATATCCGGAACGTCACACATTCTTCTGATTTCATAGGTATTAAACCAATAAAAATAAATAACGTGTAACCCGTGCGCAAAAATATTGTAGACCATTGTAATTGATTTGAAATCAACCTTTCAATATGGCCCTGGCAACATCTTGCAATCGCTTTTTCGTGGATCGAATAAGCTTCTTCACTGGATCTTGTTCGAAGCTATCCTATTCTTCAGTGAACGTCGTTGTGAGGTCGATTTTTGCTTCCACTGAAATGCCCGCTTAAACCATCCAGGAACCTCTTCCAAAAGCCACGTTTTCTTTTAAGCAACACTGCGCGAATATTTCTCAAGGTCTTCTATTGCCTCGTTCTCATCTATCGCTACACTTGCAGCGTTTGACGTCTTGGTCATCAGTACAATTAACGGGATCTCTAGCAAATCATAGATGGGCTGCTCGGTGAGCTAGGTTTAATTTGGGGCCAGTAGCTGATCTTTTTAGCCCAAAGTTAGCTGCCTCGAGTCTTTTTCTAACTGTCCATCCACTCACAGACACTCTTCGTGTTTGTCTGAGCTCTTATTTGACTTGAACACCAGTGAGGGCCCGTTTTCTTAGCGATGAGTCGGTCATCCTTCTAGGATGTACACCTTTTTCTTCCGTAACCGCGTCTTCGATGAAAGTTACCAGTCTTTTGGTAACGACGGTGAACTCTGGAAAGCTCAGGTCCAGCGCACTGACCACTTCTCATTTACTATGGCCGCTTGAGCAGCTTTATCACTTGTTATATCAATTATCCAGAAGAGTTCTTGTTTGTTGTACAAATACAATTTCATGATCAGTTTGCCAGTGACTTGCGATTGCGAAGATGTTGTCTAAGCCGTTTTTGTTGCTCCTTATTATATATTATAATAAATCTTATTACTAATTTAATACGTTTAGAAATCGATTCTGGAGAATTGTCAAGAACAAATAGAACTATTATAAAAAGGAAAATAGGAGCTAAAACTTTGGATATTTATACAAAATGTCCGTCAGGTGCTACAGGACAATTTATCTATTCGGCTTCTTGTAATCAGTTTTTAAATTGCTGGAAAGGTAGAGGAACTGTCCAAAATTGTTCACCAGGTACATTATTCAATCCAAAATCATTAGAATGCGATTTTCCCGATAAGGTTGAATGCGTGACAGGTAAATAATATTAATTAACTTATTTCGATAATTTACTCCATTACTTCCAGGTCCACAAGCCAATACTATAGGGAATATTAGAGTTGAAAAATCAGTTCAACAAGCAACTTGTCCTGAGGGATTTTCAGGAATAATACCCGACTATTTTGATTGTTCTAAATTTATTAATTGTAATAACGGACAAGAAAACAGAATGGACTGTGCTCCTGGTACTCTATTCGATATGAATAAGAATATGTGCGATTATCCTGATCAAGCCGCTTGTTTTAATGGAGAAAATTCCCTTGATGTTAGAACTAAACAATTTTACAGTAATATCAATGGACAATATCATCAGAAGACTAAAAATAATCACAATATAAACGATGTGAGCTATAATCACTTGGGACATGGACAAACTTCAGCTGTTAATCAGATTGACCAGGATTCAAGCTCAAGTTATCAAGACTCTGGTATAAAAAATGGACGAGCACAAGGATGTGAACCAGCAACCCAAAATTGTGGACGATTCAGTCAATACAACCCTACTTATGATCAAGGACATCAGTACGCTTATGGGGGCTCGAGAAGTGATGTAAGAAGAAACCAAACACATTATGCAACACAAAGATGTAATCCAGCAACCCAAAATTGTGGACGATTCAGTCAATACAACCCTACTTATGATCAAGGACATCAGTACGCTTATGGGGGCTCGAGAAGTGATGTAAGAAGAAACCAAACACATTATGCAACACAAAGATGTAATCCAGCAACCCAAAATTGTGGACAATTCAGTCAATACAACCCTACTTATGATCAAGGACATCAGTACGCTTATGGGGGCTCGAGAAGTGATGTAAGAAGGAACCAAACACATTATGCAACACAAGGATGTGATCCAGCAACCCAAAATTGTGGACAATTCAGTCAATACAACCCTACTTATGATCAAGGACATCAGTACGCTTATGGGGGCTCGAGAAGTGATGTAAGAAGAAACCAAACACATTATGCAACACAAGGATGTGATCCAGCAACCCAAAATTGTGGACAATTCAGTCAATACAACCCTACTTATGATCAAGGACATCAGTACGCTTATGGGGGCTCTAGAAGTGATGTAAGAAGAAACCAAACACATTATGCAACACAAGGATGTGATCCAGCAACCCAAAATTGTGGACAATTCAGTCAATACAACCCTACTTATGATCAAGGACATCAGTACGCTTATGGGGGCTCTAGAAGTGATGTAAGAAGAAACCAAACACATTATGCAACACAAAGATGTGATCCAGCAACCCAAAATTGTGGACAATTCAGTCAATACAACCCTACTTATGATCAAGGAGGTCAGTACGCAAATTCAGCTTATGGCGGCTCGAGAAGTGATATAAGAAGGAATCAAACACATTATGCAACACAAGGATGTGATCCAGCAACTCAGAATTGTGGACAATTCACTCTTTACAACCCTACTCATAATCAAGATCAAAATCAGTACTTAGATTCAGCTCACGGAAGCTCAGGAAGTGATGGAGAGACTGGTGGTCAATCCTATATGGTAGCTCGAAGATGCAACCCAGCAATTGAGGATTGTAGTCGATTTCAAAATCCAGCTCATGAAGTACATACACAGAGATGTGATCCAAAAACACAAAATTGTGAACACTATCAATTTCAGTATCAGGGAGAACCAGGTACTGATTTAAGTAGAGGTCAAACACAGATAGTTAGTCATAGATGTTCTCCAGGTGATAAAAATTGTGGTCAAAGACAAAATCAATATTTCGGACACTCACAACGATGTAATCCTTCAATGCAAAACTGCGCGTATCAACCAAGTACTGGACAAAATATACATCATTCCGATTCTACTCAGTCGGGACAAAATGGTGGCCAATTCAATTGCGATCTATCAAAACCAAACTGCGGACAAGATCAACAACCAAATTATGTTAAAGTATGTAATGTGAACGATCCAAATTGTCGACAAACGAAAAAACCAATAACTAATACGGAGCCTGTTTGTCCTAACGGTTCTGTCGGTTTACATAAACATCCTACAGACTGTAAGAAGTATTTGAGTTGCGCTAGTGGTCAAACATATGTGATGGACTGTGCCCCCGGTACGCTTTTCAACGAAAAAACAGGAATGTGTGACTTCCCATCAAACGTGAAATGTAAGGTTACAACTGATGAAGATGCTACAGACCCCAGTGAAACTGTTGATAATGATAATTGGCAAACTCAGTATAAAAATAATGCTCGTAAATTTGGTCAAAATTCTGGTCATGGTAAGTGAAATCATTAACTAATTGACATTGTACTTATATGGTTATTTTATTCGATTCAAGGTAACTTTAGGTATACAACAGAGGGTTATAATCAAGAATCTAATGATAACAAGGATCAACAAATTATTACAGATAGTAATAGAGGTGAGACGAGCATTAAATTATGTTTTTTTCAATTAAAAAACATTTTTTTGATTTACGTTGTGTTTTGAATCTATTTTTCGGTGGATCAAAGTTTTAGACTTTTCGATGGCTGATGGAGTTTACTTTAAATCATATTTTTCTTTCCATGTTTAGTTGTTAGAGTGAATAACTTTTGAATTTCTTTAAATAATGTAGAAAAAAAAGAGATTTTTGATCCAAAATCTCAAACTGAACAACGAGACTCGATCAAAATTGGAACTGATTCGATTGTCAGTCTGAGATCAGCAAAACCATCAGTAGGTTCACAAGGCAGGTACTACGGATATGACTGGAAACACTTGGGAATTAGGAATGATGACTGATCTTCTAATCGAACACGGTTATTCCATGCTATAGCCATCACGAATGATGTGGAATGTCACTGGGGCTAGGAGGAGGTAGACCACTCATGAAAAAATTCCACAGTTTGTCCAGCGATCTTAAAAGTTTAAATGTCTGACCAGATTTTCCAAAGACCTCGACATCTAGTAGCTGCTAATATTATGGTGATCATTCTTCCAAAGAAAATCAGACCTGGAGATTAATGGGATTTATGCACCGATGATGCTCAATAATCAAGATGAAATCGTGAAGAAAAACTGCAAAATGAAATCAAGAGGGAAAGCAGAGGCAAGAAACGATTCATAATACAGACTAATAAGCTGCGAAAGGCACGTATAAAGATGAAGATGTTTCGATTCCTCGTACTTTAACAATTCCATTGGACTTTAAATGGATATACTTTTCTCCATGTTAGTCGCATTACCAAATGTACTTCCGTATGGGAATAACAATTAAACTAATCATAAATGCACCAGAAATTGAAACTAAGAATGTTGTGTCGATGGAATAATCATATCCTATGTTATAATTATAATTTTTTGTAATACCAATCCAATAATCATTGTCAAATGGCGCATAAAAGTTGAATTAGCATTAAGTTCGTCGTAAAGTAACCAGAAAAGTGTATAATTGTGATTTGTCAAACAATTAAATACCAATTAACTTGCATCGTAGGTAATTCTGGGTTTCTTCAAAGACCAACTCTCAAACAAACATCTTTAGATTACGATGATGTTTATAGCCCGGATAATCACATAACAGCAACAACGCCGAGAAGTGCTTGGCCCCCACCTTTTAAAACGAAAGATTCCAATGATTTAGAATATGTTGATTATGTTTTCACTTACGATAACGGAGAGCCAGTCGATTTAGAACCCGAAAATGTGATCAAAGTTAAGCAGAGGCTGTCGAAAACGTGTGATGATGAAGATGATGATTTCCATTGTACGTCTCAGAAGTGTATATCTTTGACAATGCTCTGTGATGGTGTGAAGGTAAATTCATATTTTATAAGGTGTGAAATCTTGATACATTTGTCCACTTTTTCACCTCTTCAAATATTATTTACCTAGAAAAGTTGATCTTTGATGATAAGAGCTGGTGATTGCTGATATGTGTGGCTTGGAAAATCCGTTATTTGTTCATATTTGATTTCAAGAAAAACCATTTTTTATGAATTTACACAAATTTTTGGTCAAATTACCGTTGAAAAGGCCGTTCTTTTAACGAATTGCATTGAAAAAAGCCTAATTGACATTGGAAAATCCAATTTTTTCCAAATCCAACTGAGAAAATTCTTTTTTCATAAAAGTATTCTCAAGGAAGTCGTTTTTTGACCAAATTAGAAGCAGTTTTCTCCAAATTCAATTCAAGAGAAGTAATTTTTACATCGAATAGAACATATTAAGCAATTTTCACTAAATTCGGCTTGGAAAATCCGTTTTTTGTTCATATTTGATTTCAAAAAAAACCATTTTTATGAATTTACACAAATTTTTGGTCAAATTACCGTTGAAAAGGCCGTTCTTTTAACAAATTGCATTGAAAAAAGCCTAATTGACATTGGAAAATCCAATTTTTTCCAAATCCAACTGAGAAAATTCTTTTTTCATAAAAGTATTCTCTAGGAAGTCGTTTTTTGACCAAATTAGAAGCAGTTTTCTCCAAATTCAATTCAAGAGAAGTAATTTTTACATCGAATAGAACATATTAAGCAATTTTCACTAAATTCGGCTTGGAAAATCCGTTTTTTGTTCATATTTGATTTCAAAAAAAACCATTTTTATGAATTTACACAAATTTTTGGTCAAATTACCGTTGAAAAGGCCGTTCTTTTAACAAATTGCATTGAAAAAAGCCTAATTGACATTGGAAAATCCAATTTTTTCCAAATCCAACTGAGAAAATTCTTTTTTCATAAAAGTATTCTCTAGGAAGTCGTTTTTTGACCAAATTAGAAGCAGTTTTCTCCAAATTCAATTCAAGAGAAGTAATTTTTACATCGAATAGAACATATTAAGCAATTTTCACTAAATTCGGCTTGGAAAATCCGTTTTTTGTTCATATTTGATTTCAAAAAAAACCATTTTTATGAATTTACACAAATTTTTGGTCAAATTACCGTTGAAAAGGCCGTTCTTTTAACAAATTGCATTGAAAAAAGCCTAATTGACATTGGAAAATCCAATTTTTTCCAAATCCAACTGAGAAAATTCTTTTTTCATAAAAGTATTCTCTAGGAAGTCTTTTTTTGACCAAATTAGAAGCAGTTTTCTCCAAATTCAATTCAAGAGAAGTAATTTTTACATCGAATAGAACATATTAAGCAATTTTCACTAAATTCGGCTTGGAAAATCCGTTTTTTGTTCATATTTGATTTCAAAAAAAACCATTTTTATGAATTTACACAAATTTTTGGTCAAATTACCGTTGAAAAGGCCGTTCTTTTAACAAATTGCATTGAAAAAAGCCTAATTGACATTGGAAAATCCAATTTTTTCCAAATCCAACTGAGAAAATTCTTTTTTCATAAAAGTATTCTCTAGGAAGTCGTTTTTTGACCAAATTAGAAGCAGTTTTCTCCAAATTCAATTCAAGAGAAGTAATTTTTACATCGAATAGAACATATTAAGCAATTTTCACTAAATTCGGCTTGGAAAATCCGTTTTTTGTTCATATTTGATTTCAAAAAAAACCATTTTTATGAATTTACACAAATTTTTGGTCAAATTACCGTTGAAAAGGCCGTTCTTTTAACAAATTGCATTGAAAAAAGCCTAATTGACATTGGAAAATCCAATTTTTTCCAAATCCAACTGAGAAAATTCTTTTTTCATAAAAGTATTCTCTAGGAAGTCGTTTTTTGACCAAATTAGAAGCAGTTTTCTCCAAATTCAATTCAAGAGAAGTAATTTTTACATCGAATTGAACATATTAAGCAATTTTCACTAAATTCGGCTTGGAAAATCCGTTTTTTGTTCATATTTGATTTCAAAAAAAACCATTTTTATGAATTTACACAAATTTTTGGTCAAATTACCGTTGAAAAGGGCGTTCTTTTAACAAATTGCATTGAAAAAAGCCTAATTGACATTGGAAAATCCAATTTTTTCCAAATCCAACTGAGAAAATTCTTTTTTCATAAAATTATTCTCTAGGAAGTCGTTTTTTGACCAAATTAGAAGCAGTTTCCTCCATATTCAATTCAAGAGAAGTAATTTTTACATCGAATTGAACATATTAAGCAATTTTTACTAAATTCGGCTTGGAAAATCCGTTTTTTTTTCATATTTGATTTCAAAAAAAACCATTTTTATGAATTTACACAAATTTTTGGTCAAATTACCGTTGAAAAGGCCGTTCTTTTAACGAATTGCATTGAAAAAAGCCTAATTGACATTGGAAAATCCAATTTTTTCCAAATCCAACTGAGAAAATTCTTTTTTCATAAAAGTATTCTCAAGGAAGTCGTTTTTTGACCAAATTAGAAGCAGTTTTCTCCAAATTCAATTCAAGAGAAGTAATTTTTACATCGAATAGAACATATTAAGCAATTTTCACTAAATTCGGCTTGGAAAATCCGTTTTTTGTTCATATTTGATTTCAAAAAAAACCATTTTTATGAATTTACACAAATTTTTGGTCAAATTACCGTTGAAAAGGCCGTTCTTTTAACAAATTGCATTGAAAAAAGCCTAATTGACATTGGAAAATCCAATTTTTTCCAAATCCAACTGAGAAAATTCTTTTTTCATAAAAGTATTCTCTAGGAAGTCTTTTTTTGACCAAATTAGAAGCAGTTTTCTCCAAATTCAATTCAAGAGAAGTAATTTTTACATCGAATAGAACATATTAAGCAATTTTCACTAAATTCGGCTTGGAAAATCCGTTTTTTGTTCATATTTGATTTCAAAAAAAACCATTTTTATGAATTTACACAAATTTTTGGTCAAATTACCGTTGAAAAGGCCGTTCTTTTAACAAATTGCATTGAAAAAAGCCTAATTGACATTGGAAAATCCAATTTTTTCCAAATCCAACTGAGAAAATTCTTTTTTCATAAAAGTATTCTCTAGGAAGTCGTTTTTTGACCAAATTAGAAGCAGTTTTCTCCAAATTCAATTCAAGAGAAGTAATTTTTACATCGAATAGAACATATTAAGCAATTTTCACTAAATTCGGCTTGGAAAATCCGTTTTTTGTTCATATTTGATTTCAAAAAAAACCATTTTTATGAATTTACACAAATTTTTGGTCAAATTACCGTTGAAAAGGCCGTTCTTTTAACAAATTGCATTGAAAAAAGCCTAATTGACATTGGAAAATCCAATTTTTTCCAAATCCAACTGAGAAAATTCTTTTTTCATAAAAGTATTCTCTAGGAAGTCTTTTTTTGACCAAATTAGAAGCAGTTTTCTCCAAATTCAATTCAAGAGAAGTAATTTTTACATCGAATAGAACATATTAAGCAATTTTCACTAAATTCGGCTTGGAAAATCCGTTTTTTGTTCATATTTGATTTCAAAAAAAACCATTTTTATGAATTTACACAAATTTTTGGTCAAATTACCGTTGAAAAGGCCGTTCTTTTAACAAATTGCATTGAAAAAAGCCTAATTGACATTGGAAAATCCAATTTTTTCCAAATCCAACTGAGAAAATTCTTTTTTCATAAAAGTATTCTCTAGGAAGTCGTTTTTTGACCAAATTAGAAGCAGTTTTCTCCAAATTCAATTCAAGAGAAGTAATTTTTACATCGAATAGAACATATTAAGCAATTTTCACTAAATTCGGCTTGGAAAATCCGTTTTTTGTTCATATTTGATTTCAAAAAAAACCATTTTTATGAATTTACACAAATTTTTGGTCAAATTACCGTTGAAAAGGCCGTTCTTTTAACAAATTGCATTGAAAAAAGCCTAATTGACATTGGAAAATCCAATTTTTTCCAAATCCAACTGAGAAAATTCTTTTTTCATAAAAGTATTCTCTAGGAAGTCGTTTTTTGACCAAATTAGAAGCAGTTTTCTCCAAATTCAATTCAAGAGAAGTAATTTTTACATCGAATTGAACATATTAAGCAATTTTCACTAAATTCGGCTTGGAAAATCCGTTTTTTGTTCATATTTGATTTCAAAAAAAACCATTTTTATGAATTTACACAAATTTTTGGTCAAATTACCGTTGAAAAGGGCGTTCTTTTAACAAATTGCATTGAAAAAAGCCTAATTGACATTGGAAAATCCAATTTTTTCCAAATCCAACTGAGAAAATTCTTTTTTCATAAAATTATTCTCTAGGAAGTCGTTTTTTGACCAAATTAGAAGCAGTTTCCTCCATATTCAATTCAAGAGAAGTAATTTTTACATCGAATTGAACATATTAAGCAATTTTTACTAAATTCGGCTTGGAAAATCCGTTTTTTTTTCATATTTGATTTCAAAAAAAACCATTTTTATGAATTTACACAAATTTTTGGTCAAATTACCATTGAAAAGGGCGTTCTTTTAACAAATTGCATTGAAAAAAGCCTAATTGACATTGGAAAATCCAATTTTTTCCAAATCCAACTGAGAAAATTCTTTTTTCATAAAATTATTCTCTAGGAAGTCGTTTTTTGACCAAATTAGAAGCAGTTTCCTCCATATTCAATTCAAGAGAAGTAATTTTTACATCGAATTGAACATACTAAGCAAGTTTAACTAAATTCAGCTTGGAAAATCCGTTTTTTGTTCATATTTGATTTCAAGAAAAACCATTTTTTATGTATTTACACAAATTTTTGGTCAAATTACCGTTGAAAACGCCGTTCTTTTACCAAATTTTACTAATTGACCTCAGAAAAACCGATTTTCTTCAAATCCAACTAAGAAAATTCCTTTTTTCAATGAACTATTCTGTAAGAAAAGTCATTTTTTGATCAAATTGAACATACAAACATTATATTATTTATTATATGACAATTTATGAGAGAAAATCAGGTTTATTAGCAACAACAACCGTAACATCCTATTCGGATAGTTTTGAAGGCTTCTCCATTTCTAATGTATATATTCTATTCCTCGTTGAATATAGTTCTAAGTATGGAAACGACAAAGCTGTACCTTGATACTAGAAAAATTTATATTTAATAATGTATATCCTAACCGAAACTCTTAAACGAGACCTACTATGAGCTGGACTGGTGCCGTAAAGAAAGTTTATTTGCATATAATGATTCAGATAGGCGTTCAAAACTGAGATATGTAAAATTTATTGTGTGAAACAGTCTGTAATTTTCACATAATATATTCAAACATTCCCAAACCATCACCAAGCCTCTGCCGTATTGTACAGTCGGGATCTAGCACCGTTATATCTTTGACCTGCGCACAAACACTCTTCTCTTAGACCCAAAAACATCAAACCAGCATCTCTTTATATCCTTTCCACTGTTAAAGGATGCTAAGGCAGATCCTTAGATGCATTGATCTGAGCTGCTATCGTTTCAAACGATGGTTCCTTGGTTTCACTCAATTTAAAACTTACAAGTCTAATTGATCCTAAACTATAATCATAAACACCGAGGAAATAATTCAGCGACAGAAAATCTCCAACACCGACAAGTTTAGGAATGCTACTTTCACCTTATGGCCACAGGGGAATCATTAAGGTGATTATCATGAGCTTCTAGTTTCCGATAGGAGGATTTGGCAGTTTCCTATTTAGTTTTGGTCTCTACTAATTCCGAAATACCAGCTTTAAAAAAATAGTTGATCTCTTTGTCATTGATAGAAACTTTGATTGAATTTTGCTCCAATTTCAGGACTGCTCCGATGGTAAAGACGAACTTAACTGCCAGGAATATACAGAGAGATTCATAATAACGAAAAATTCAAAATTAGTCGTACCTGAAAAGCAACGTTATATCAACGTAACCCACTCGACGTGCGCGGTACTATGCATTCAAAATCAAAAGTTCGTTTGTAGATCATTCACGTACCGAAGACCGGACAGGACTTGCTTCTTATCGGATCAAAATATAGGCATGTCAGGAGCTTTGCAGGCCCACCATTCAAGTGATTATTATGAATTAAGCGCCGGTTCTATAGATTGTTCGGATACTACCAAATATTTCGAATGTAATAACAAAAAATGTTTGGTAAAAGATCATTTATGCGACGGATATACTGATTGTGAAGATAGAGAAGATGAAAAATATTGCGGTGCTGATAAGTTTGGTTACACAATTAGATTAGCGGGATCCGGTGAGAAAAACGAGGGGCGTGTTGAAGTCACTGGTAAGTTTACGAATATCTGGAATAATATCTTCTATATACAATCGCTTAATCACTCTTTTGACTCAATTTTGTACAACAATGTCTTCACAATAATTATATTTTTGCCACCGCAGAAAGAAATTTTAGTGCTGTTGTTGTTTCTCCATATTTCTGTTTCTAAAGTGAACGATTTCTGACAAGGAGTAGTACGCCTTAGGAAAAATCTCAAATAAACAATTAAGCTGACTGTTCAATATCAATAAATGAAAGGAAGGCTCGAGATAATGCTCAAATCAACTCCATAAAAGCTTGGCAATGCTTAGGTATACTCAAAGGTGATTCTATTGTGGATTATAAAATCTACTGGAGTAAAAGCAAGTGAAATAGTTAATAAACTAGCAAAATAAGTCCCAAAGAATCAAAGTTTATTTATTGAATCATCATTATCGAGAGAAAATTGGATTAATCGCTAAGACAAGACACCACGGGGATCCATACTAAGAGTTTTAATAGATTTTCACGTACTGGACATATCGAGGTCAAACTGGTGGAAAAGACGACTCCAGATTCGTCAAACTTTGCTAATATATTGAAAAAGTAGCGAGGGGTACCCCAATAAAACTCATTAGACCATTCTTCAGCTTGAGATTGATTCCCTAATGAAATATGACTTAGATCTTGCATGTGGGATTTCTCTATCCAAAACGGTGTCGTATGTATCAAATAGTTTTTGCTATCTTACTATATCTAATTAGTTGAGTATTAATAATACAAATATTGCTACCTTCTCGAAGCTACCTGTGTTTTGATCGACTAGTTTGGAGAAGCTCCCACATAGAAACGTTTGAAGTAATATGTGAGGCGGAGGCTCCCAAATTTGTTTGTTTGTAGCCAAATTTCATAATATTATTGGTTGATGATACATTTTTATCAGATTTCTACCAGATTTTATGATGGACATCTGTGTAGAGTCTCCCATTGACTACAGATACACTTGGTCTAGTTTGAAATTAGTTTACATAATCTTTCAGCTTATTTAGTTGTATTCAGAATTTGAATATATTGCTAAAGAATTTTTGAAATTCGGCGGATTTGCGCGGCGCTTTCCGGGCGATGTCTCTGACATTTCTTATAAATGGAACTCGATGTCTATTTGTCTATAATTTTTTTAGTAGAAACCGGTTTATTTGCAGTATTTCTTCTAAATAATTTTTACTGAAGTCTATTTATTTATTTATTTTTGTTGTGGAACTTTGTAGAATTTTATTTAAGTATATAAATGATGAATACTCTTAGACAGTGGCGGCGCAAGACCTAAATTTAATGTGGGCAAGGTACATCAGAGTCCCTCTGCAGAAGGAGGGAATATAAAATAAAAAATCAGTTGAAATTAAACAGTTTTTTATTCATTAAGAAAAAAACTTAATTTTTACTTATATTTCCTTGGAACATTGAACAAAAATGAAAAAAAAAATAGAAATAATTGAACAAACAGAAATTTTCTACTTTTCATTTTACTCAACTCCTTAATGATTGGTTCGAAATTTATCTTAGATGCTATATCTGCTTGAAAAGATAGATCTGTCAAAGCTGAAAGTCTTTCTTGACCCATAATATTTCTTAAACAATTTTTAATTAGTTTTGGGATCATATTTTGTAACTTCTCATACAACTCATAAGTTTGGAAGTCACTGCTCTCACCTACTCGCTGGACTGTGTGTAAATCCTGACAGTTTTTTAGTATTTCCTCTTTTGGATTTTTTTTTAACTTATTTAAGTCATAGAGAAAACCAAAATTTTCAAAATGTTAATTTAAAGACATAAATCTCGGTTCCATGTTACTTATCACAGAATCAATCATGGTGTTGAAAAACTCTGTTGCATACCGGCTTTTAACAGACTATAGGCTGATCGCTGCCTTCATAATCAAACAAACAAACAGACGAGCGTCAGACAACCATTTTTTGAATCCAGTTTGTCGATATTTTTTGATCCAGTCACAAAATGGACGGAAATGTTCAAGAATAAAGCCTAAATGGACTTGTACAGATTACCATAATATGCTAATGGTATTGACACGCTTTAATAACTCATACCATATGTGTAATGATATGTTAAATTCGTTTAAAACGGAATCGCAATCACTGAGTGTGTCTATAAATTCAACAACACCATCAAATTGCAATAATACAACCTTCACCGCCCCCTGGAATTAAATTATTGTTATTGGTCCTTGCCGAGTATGAAAAATTTTTAATTTATATATGATATCTTAAAGGTGGTGAACAAATCTAGACCAAAAATTGTGGCTCCACGTCCAGATGTAATTTCAGAAAATTAATATTGAAATAATAATAAAACTTAAAATTTTAATTTTGCCTCGTAAAAATCGATCTAAGATGTTAAACTAATTTTCCAATTTTGCCATGTAATAATACTCCAAGTATGTATTCAAAATTTCAACTGATTTTTCCAAATAACGAAAAAATTGAAGTATATTCATATCAAAAAACACTGTTTTTACTATATTTCAGCTTTCAATACCACCGGTTATATCTGCGACGACGATTTTAGCATAATCGACGCTAACGTAATCTGCAGGGAACTAGGATTCACTTTGGGAGCAGCCGAAATCAAAAGTCAATCATATTTCGCCAAGGATTTAAAAGAAAGTAATACTCTGTATATGATCGACGATCTCAATTGTCTCGGAAACGAAACTTCGTTGATCGATTGTAGTTTCCCCGGATGGGGGATCCACAATTGTAGAGATCAAGAAATCGCCGGGGTGGTATGTAAAACGCCTCAAGAAAAATGCGGAAATGATGCCTGGAAGTGTGATTCCGGTAACGAGTGCATCCCGTTCGATTTCGTTTGTGATGGCGTGGAAGATTGCGCTGATGATTCAGATGAAGATATCAAACATTGCGAAGTAATTATTATATAAATAATAGAAAAGCACTCTAATTTTTTTAGCTCGAAAAGTTCTGTTTTCTTTTATTATTGTTTTGCTGGTATAAGTTTTTAATTTGTGTCGTTCTTAGGCTCCAACAGAGCTGCGTTTGGTTGGAGGAAGTTATCCAGGGGAAGGAAGGTTGGAGATAAAGCATAATGGAATTTGGGGCACTGTTTGCGATGATGATTTTAACGAAGATGCTGCTAAAGTTGTTTGTAAAATTTTAGGTTATAAAGGAATGAGTTCCGTTAAAAAAGATGGCTATTATGGTGCAGGTCAGTTACTTTCGAATGCTTTTTTGTTTTCCTTTGTTTGACATACAAATATTTTCTCAAATAACAATATTTAGATGTTTGGATTATGATGTTTGCAAACATTTTTTCCTTCCTCCATTTTTTTTTCTGAAAATACTTTATTACGACAATCAAAAAATACATGCAGACGAACACGAAGAACACCAACTGGTCAACCAACCGCACCACCGAGCGTCAAGATAAACCAACCAAGAAGCTGGAACCAATCTTTTGCCGTGGTCTCTTTGGTCAACAGATTGAATTATCATTAACATCCACGAGCTATGATGGAGAAAATATTAATTTTTTGAAGAATGCCGTGAATTTTTTAACCTTGTAGCGACAATATGTTGAGTACCAAGATAGGGAATGAAATTGAACCTGATAGAAGTGGCTTCAAATGAGTTTCCTAAGAATGTCTTGAATGTATCATGACTAATAACACCTCGTATCGTAAATCAAACGTTCTGAGTCCACGATAGTCGTTTTTCATCCACCGAAGAGGTTTCCTTAGGTAACATCAACTAATATTGGTAAGAAGAGGGATTCAAACCTTAACCATTTATAAATATTTCAACTACCATGTTCTGGAATAAATTGTGGTTGTTCAGCTCGCTAGTCCAGTACTTTTTCATGTTTAATTTCCTTTAAAGTTCCCCGAAGATTGAGAATTCGACCTCAAAATTCAATTACCTGTCTATAATTGACAACTGATATTATTTCAAGGATACGGGCCGATTTGGTTGGATCAAGTGTCTTGTTACGGTAATGAAACCGAGTTGAACAAATGTACTCATTGGAATTGGGGCGAACACAACTGCGAACATAACGAAGACGTCGGAATTATTTGTTCCCAAGATGCCGGTGAAGTTAAGGTACATTTACCATAAATATCGACTTTCATTTTTATCTTTTTAAATATAATTCGTAGATCGAACGACATTCGAATCTACCGGCGCATATAGAAGAAGGACTTCCGATGAATTGCGGTTTCAGAAAAGATAATCAATTCGCTATAAATGATTTGATACACGCTAGGGTCATCGGAGGAGGAGTCGCCAAGAAAGGAGATTATCCATGGCAGGTGCGTATTGAAAGTTATCCAATTTGACAGCTATTACAAGCACACAATTTACACTACCACTACACGTACACTCGCAATCACACTATCTGGTGTGCGTTTCGATAAACAAGTTATCGTCTTCAGAGATTGAAGATTGTAGTGCCTTGGAGACTCTAAAAAACTCCAAAGTCTCGAAAAGTTGACATTCTGTGCGACTGCAGGCGACCTCGGTGTTCATGAGCGACGTCTTCGTGTCGAGTAAGTCTTGCAACTACTGCTCGCGTCTCCCTGTCGAGTAGGTCTTGCAAATACTGCTCGGGTGATATTATATTGGACAGCTCGGAAGAGTATCTGTAGTAGTATCGGTAAAAAAAATCAAGTCAACGATCTATCTTCTATGCTCTAAGCTGTCAGCTGTCTGGTCAAATCTGGATCGCCTATAAGTCGAAATACTCTCTTCAAGGTTTTGTAGAGAATTGAAAGATATTGCGGAGTGTATAGCTTTTTTGGTCTTAAAGAGGCCCTCAGGACCAAATCCTGAGCCGCAATGATAGTCTTCTTTGTAAAAACAGCAGTCTGGGTCTTTGCTGCATTAAAATCATTCAGATTCTTTCCATCACACTCTAGAATGTTTCGGTATTGATGATGGTGATCTGTTGCTGCCTACAGATTTCGGTATAAGCCTAGTTTATTGGGGCAGTTGATTCGATTCGACGGCATCAATGTGCTATCGTCGACGACAAACTGTATCCCTGTTGACCTTTCTGACTTATGCCCATCGAATGTGACCTGGTCGGATGGGTCTTTGAGAAAACTACGAAGCCAATCGATGAGTAAGGCCGACAAACCGTGCGATTTTAATTTATTTAGAAGGTTGGCATGACAAACTCTGTCAAAAGCCTTCTATATGTTATATATATCCCCGGTTTATGCTTAAGAAAGCCGTCGCTGATGATGTTATGTTGGCAGACTTGAGGTATATCAAGATTTGAAGGTTAACGACTTTCTCCATGACCTTGGCCTAAAGCAATCGGACGGTTGGTAGCCGTCTCTTTTCCTTTTCTTTTGGTAATTTGATAATCCAAATTACTCACTATATAATTTCATCAAGTACTTCCAAATTACAAAGGGATCATTGTTATGGACACCATCAACTTTTTGGACAATACACCTTCCAAGTTTTAATCGATGAAAACTCTTACAGGCCGCGTTGAAAGTTCGAGTTAAAGACAAATCCGCTCATTGGTGTGGAGCTATTATAATATCCAGCAGATGGGTACTTACCGCGGCTCATTGCCTGCAAGGTTACACGAAAGGTGCTTACATAATCGTAGCTGGAGATTATAATACCAACGAAGACGAAGGTACCGAACAGAAAAAATATATTGACGAATTTTTTATACACGAAAAATTCAGGAAGGGTCATAAGATGAATAACGACATAGCGTTGATCAAAGTGAAAGGTATTGGATTCGAATTGAACGATAATGTGCAACCGATTTGCTTAGCCGATGACGATACTGATTATAACAGGCCTTTGAATTGTACTATATCAGGATTTGGTTCAACAAAAAGCGGTAGTTCAAGTGAGAAAAAATATTTCTATCATATCGTTCAAGAATATTCATATTTATCATTCAAATTTAGGTTATTCTCATAACCTTTTGGCTGCTTGGATTCCCGTTCATTCTCAAGATATTTGTACCATGCCTCACGTATATGGTGATATATTGACAGATGGTATGGTATGTGCTGGTTCTATGGATGGTAGTTTAGATGCTTGTGATGGAGATAGTGGAGGACCTTTAGCTTGTTTGGATGAAGGTACCACAAAACCTTTGTTGCCAAAATGAGCAAGGTTTGTGGATTGATCAAAGATTTTTTTATTAATTCCAGGTGTATTTACGCTTTATGGTATAACTTCGTGGGGACAACATTGCGGTTACGCTAATAAACCCGGTGTTTATGTTAAAGTTGGGAAATATAGGAAATGGATTGAAGATATTGTCGCTAAACATTCTAATTGAAACACTTTGGTCTACTAGGTGTTTGGGAGGATTGAATCTATACACTAAACCAGTCATTAATCATTAAACTACCCACTAAAACTTATTATGCAAGTTATTACTAAACACTTGAATAAATAATTTATTTAAATACAACGTTTGATTGAGTTTTCGCTATTCTGATCTGATCTCTCTGATTTAAACATAAAAAATTTCTCGATAATTTATTTTCTGATGCAACAAATTGTTTCACATCTAGCCAGATCAACTCAATGGGATTGAGTCACAATGGTAAGGTGGTAATCGTAAAATAGTTTTATTTTTTGGCCATATAATTTTAGAGTTATAATTATAAACTTAATCCGGTGAAAAGTCCATCCTAGAATACTTGCATTGAAGATTGTATGGAAAAATCCACTCAAACCTTATCCTTATTTTTATACTAAAACCCTTTTGGGGAACAGAACGTATAGAACAGATTTCTGTCTTCTGGTTATATTTTACAAAGCATAGCTCCTTTCATTCAAATCTTTTCTTTCCACTCGTTCCTTCTCCCGTAGTTTCCATCTATGTTCCTGTTTTCTTCATTCACTTCATTTTTCCCGCAGTTCTACAGCTACCAGGTGGGAGTTTCGACCACTGACACCGGACTACAAATTAAACCAACAACTCAACCTCAACTCTATCATCTGGGAATCCTTACTGAATACACTGTTTACACCACCACTAAACCAACACTCACAATTACACTGTAGTAGTGAAGGTATAACAGTTTGCCTTCAGTCTCTGAAGACGATAACTTTGTTATCGAAATGCGCGTCAGACAGTGTAATTGTGAATGTTTGTAGTGATAGTGTAAACAGTGTATTCAGTATGAATATCGCCAACGGTTTCAAAAATTCCAACTTATCTGGGAATCCAGTTAAGAGCTGCAACCACTCCGGATTTCCATAGATAAGTCCCAGCCCTATTTTTAATATATAAATACATCTGAGTTGTTTTTTAATTTATAACTACTTTTGGATACGCAGTTAATGCGAATTTAGATTTTTTTAATAAATTTATTTATTTATTGTTCTTAGCAATCAATATTAATTTGGATAATCGTGTCCGGGTTACAAACATCTAAATCAACACCAGAAGATTTTATTGTATATTTATTTAAAAATAAGTGACAAAAAAATTGAAAGTAAAAGACCCAATTTGAATTGAAGTTTTGCCCAAAGAATATTTTCAATAATTAGTGGTTACTGAACGCCTTCATAACATGATCAGATACTTGTTTCTCTAAATTGGCATTTGGAACAACTTTCCAGTTTAATGTGTATTCAGATATTGATATATAAATAGCTACACAAGAGCCGACAATGGCTGCAATATATGTGTTTTTGTTTAGTATTATATACGTTGCTATACATAAACCCAAATATGTTAAATATCTAGTGAAAAAAGCCACTTTTTTACGATTTTCTTCGGATGAATCTAAAAATGAAAAAATTGATTAAATAAATAACGTATAATTTCATTGTCTGACAACTTGTTAGAAGTTATTTTTCATTGGAATCGATATGGGTTATGGTAATCCAAGAGTAAAAAAAATATATACAACTGGCAAACATACAACGAAATATAGGCTGAAACTCTATAAATATTATACACCGTTCAGCCAAATTAACGCACTATTTCCATTATTAAACCATTAATTTTAATCACTATTGTAGAAAATACCGATAATTCAATAATTAATGTTAATATCATTGTTGTTATTATTGTCCTTCCTAGTATGTAATATCGAGTGGGACTAAAAATAAAACTGTCCAGGAGTTTCTTAAAATGCCAACGTTTCGATCTTTTATTTGATATTTATCAGGGCTAAAAATATATGGTACATTTTAAGCCAAACGTAGATGAAGAAAAACAAGTAAACAAAAAATTTTTAAATCAAAAGTAAAACAATAATTAGATAGTGTAACAATATAAATATCTATACATGTATACAGGGTGTTTCAAAAAAGGGAATCACGTCTCTAGATAGAAAACTTTTTCAATATTAGATTTATTAAGAAAAATTTCAAGTGAACCTCATTTATTAGTGATTATTATTAATTAGTAAGCATTATGTTAATTGAAATTTTTTATCACGTAAATGAGACCCTATCGATAAAACTGATACATTTGAAAAAATTGAGACTGACGGCTTCCGTTTATTCTAACTTTTCAGGTCTAATCAGTATGGGTACTAAGCTATTGGATGCCATAGTATGAAAGAAACAATAATTTGATGATCGTGTATTGCGTTTTTGGGACTCAAACTGTTTCTTGTTTCATACTAAGACACCCATAATTATTCAACTTTACATTTTACACGGCAATAGTATTTTCTCTAAGTTTGCCTTGGACAAATATCATTTATTGATAGTTGTGACGTTGATTCGATAATAATCACATTTCTGAAACCTTGTTATTTGTTAAATTAGATATTGTTTATCAAATTGTGAATACATCAATACAAGTTATTAACCTTAAGGAGTGTTTGGGAAACTCTAGTGCAGATGTGACTAGTTATGCAGAAAAGTTTCCTCAAAGTTGTCGAGAAATTGAGAATATGAGACTTAAAAAAATTAATTCTGGTAGATAAAGAACAACAAGAACCATTAATGAAGAAAATATGATTTTTAATTAAATTGATGAAAATCCAACAGTTAGCGTAAGGAATGTGGCAAGACGTCTTCTCCAAGCACTTAGAGGATACTTAAAGAGCAACAGATACATCCTTATCATTACGGACAAGGGCAAGAACTCTTGCCAGACGATCTACCAGTTAGAGTAGATTTTTGTCAAACATTACAAAAAAAGACCGCCTTCAATCCAAATTTTTGAAAATGTATTCTTTTCACGGACGAGGCCACTGTTACGCGACAAGGCAGTGTGTTTAATGAATTTTGTGCATTACTTTATCTTAAATATAAATGCCTCGATTTTTAGACCTTTCTTTATATGTATCTTATTTTAATTGTAATGGTTTTCTCAATACTATGGACATATCGACCTAATTACGGTCTTAATCAAATATTTTGGCCAAGTATAAAAGTATTTTTTACCTATGCAAAAATTATCCTTCCTAAAATATTGACTAGCACACTCAATGCACATATCAGGACCATCTCCAGTGCAACCAGCGCAGGATACATCACAATCTAAACATTTGTAACCCCCATTTGTATTAACACAAAATTGTAGAGGTGAACAAGGACTTTTTTTAGCTTCGCATTCGTTAATATCTATACAACCTCTTTCCTCATCTTTTATCCAACCAGATTTGCAAAATTTGCATCCTAAAACAATAAAATCAAATTATATGAAATATATATTATTAGAGCATAAAATTGACCTGCGGGTCCGGCTTCTTTACATCCTTCTAAACAGGATTCGTGGCAAGGGGAACATAATAATTTATTTTCATCCTTGTATGATTTATAATAATCATTTGCGCAACTATCGCAAAAATCTCCGCCATAACCAATGTCACAATGACATTTGCCGTCCCCCTTTCTAGTTCCAGAACCTTTACATTTACCATTTTTGTTGCAAATGTTATCTGGGAAACCAGGACATGGAGTACAGTCTTTTCCATAATGTAAACTTGGGCAACAAACCTTGAATAAAAGTTTTATAAATTGCCTTACTAAGTTTTGAATTATTGAAATAATATTGACGTATTTTATAAATGAAAAAACGTAAACCTTGGAATCTTCTATACATATGGCTTTGAATAAATCCGGCTCTGTGAATTGTTTTGTAAACCACCATTCTTCTAGACTTTCTTCCAATTCTTCTAAAAGTTGATAACATTGATCTTTGTCGTCTTTAAGTTCGGAGCACAATTTCTCAAGAATTTCTATAAAACGCACTTCACTGGTAGCGTAGCTGCCCAATTTTTCTTCTTCCCAAGCAGTATCACCACCTTCAAATTTGTAATTTGTTGTACGATCTATGCCCTATTTAAAAAATAGTTGATAAAAAAATTAGTACCACTGCGAAAAACAAGAATTTAGAGCACATATTTTTGAAAGCTTCTTAATATCATATTACCTTATCACTATTTAAATATGATATATTTTTGTACAAAACCCATTAATCTGAGCATTTCAATAGTATAATAAAAGTATATGAATACAAGTATAATTTGTGTAGGTCTTTTTTATCATTGAGAGCTTCCTCGTTCCTTTGTATGTGAACCATTTCAAAAAATTATCTTCTTGAGTGTTTCAGATTTTAGTTTAGTAAAATATTTATTGAAATAATTCGACAGTTGTTGTACATATGGCAAGTGAAAGTGTTTTACGTTTTGATGTTTAGTTTTTGTCTTGTCAACTAGTCAAGAATGACTTCACTCATTTTTCAAGACTAAAAACTATTGCAGTTACAGAAGACAAACTCAAGAGCTATGAGAAAAACGTGAAATGTCTTCATGAAGAATTAGAGAAATGTAGAGAAAAACATTGGAATTGCGAGAGCACAGTCATCAGAAGAGGTCCAAATAGACTGGACAACGAATGTAAGTCACAGAAACATGTATTTATAGAGGAATATATCCAGATATGAACCTCGGTCAAAATTAAACTAAAATAGATTACTTTTTAAATTTTTTTACAGATTACATTGCTGATATAATTATGCGTGAGACTAATCATTGTGCAGCAGAAAAAACAAAAAGCTGGAAGGATCTTGACAGGTCAAAGTTTTACGTATTTTTAACATTTAATTTACTTATGCCAAGGAATAAAAAATTATCTTACAATGAATATTGTTCCACTGATCCATTATGAGATGGGCTATATTCTGGATTTTAATGTATACATTTGGATACAGTACTACAAAGGTAATTTTTATAAAAGCCCTTCATTATCTCTTTTTTTACTTGACAGAAAAACTAACACCTGTGGGACAGTACGCCAGATCGTAAAGATATGCCAGGCTAAAAAGAAAAACTACATATCTTGGAAAAGTAGTGGAAGCCTATTAGCTTTAAAATGGAAAGACCACCAAGATGTAACTCTGAAAACAAAATAACCCCATGTGAACTGGATAGAAAAACAAGACAAAATATAAAAAAAACATTGTATAGTGGACTACAATAAAAATATGGGGGCTGTTGTCTGGTCAGACATGTTAATCAGCAGCATAGACTCTATGAGAAAAAGTAGAAATGGTTTCATTTGAATGTTGTTCGTCGGTTGTATAGTCAGTTGGGTTCAAAGACAGCATTTTAATGCTGATAAAACCATGAATAATTGAAACAACTCATTTACCCACTGGTCTACCATGGTAGAAAAGATCCTATCATATGACTATGACCCAAACAGTTTCTGAACAACAATGAACGTGATCTGGGGTAGGTTCTAAACATTTAGATATTTTCATTTCGCCATCAGTTTATTTTTTTTTTTTTTATTTCCAATAATCGATTTTTTATTTGTTCATGTGTATTCTATTCTCAAAGAAAATACTTTAAATTTTTCAATAAAGCAAATTTTCAAGTCCAGACAGGTCCTAGCTATATAAGTTCCATAACAAAATAATGCAAAGTGTGCTTGCTTGGCATATACGTGGTCTTATGTAGAGAATAAAGTGTGTATACGCAAAGATACATGTGGCTGTTTAGAACAACGCCGTGTGTTTACTCATGTATACATGGCAAAGTTAAAGCAAGTAATAAATTTAAAGTTTAGAGGACCTTTCTGTGTCTTTAACAAAATACATTTATGTATATATTGAGTCTCTTTCAGATGAAATTGGTTTTTTACAGATAAAAATATTAACCCGCGGATTAAGAAAGGCTCTAGACAAAAACCATTTGTCACAGTAGTTCCATACTTTACAATAATGTATTATTGTAAAAGTATTATGTGAATAATGAATTATTCACTACCACATTAAAACCCTGAACATGTTGAATAAAATGTTTATATATATTATGCATTATACTTACCTTTCTAAAACTTTCTATAAAAATCCTACATGCTTTACATGGTGGGTGCTTAGTTATATTTTTTGGAGTTTCTATATTATTATGGGCAACAATTCCTTTAAAAAGTATATAATAAAGTATTATAAATAATTGTAACCAACGTCGCATCTCTAGAAATTGAATAATTGTTCATATCCTAGTTTAATGAAGTTTACCTAGTAATTACCTGCATTAACCCTTAACTATTCAATTCATAGCTTAAAACCATCGATAATATTCGAATGAAAAAAGTTGTGCCAATTTATAAAATGGTGAGTACTGGACCATAGATAAAAGAATAATTAATTAGTATATTATTATACTTATGCCCTTGTTTATAGGCACTAACCTTGTTTATACATAACGCTAGACTCTTATTTATTGATTCGAAATACAGTGATTGTATTATAAATATTGGGGCGTTTCGGAAATTATAATCAGGGATCAACCGTATCACCTATCCTTATCAGTTGATTGCGAATCCTAGCCCAGAACGAGATTTTTATTATATTTTCCGCACATCGCGCTCATTTATTGTGGAAATTTCCAAAAACGGGACCTACAACTTATATTTTTATTACTTTAGTTTCGTGCTTCGATCTGTTTTTCTCTGTGTTCTAGACTTTAATTCCGTTGTCTAATAGATTCTAGATGTTTGATTATTATTACATATAGTTAATTAATTATATTAATTAACAAAAGTACTAAAAACCATAAGTCACATTAATAGGCCAATTAAGTTATTTTTGAAAATTAAGCATAGATAAACATGTAAGGTGAATACTGATTTCTAGAATTGAGCAAAAAGAGAAAACGAACCTGTCAAATCATCGGATTTACCCGATCATTCAGTTACTAAAATGACAGTGTATGTTATTCGGATTACTTTCCGAACATTCAGTTCATTCCCGGGGAAACGTAGGTAAATTGTTTCAGAAGGCAACAAGGAAAGTTAAAAAAGAAGAAATAAGAAACGTCAGACCTGAAAAATGACAAGTCGAGATTTCTGGTTCATATTCTACATACCCTTTTATGGGAAACATAACCGCTAAGCGGTTGTTCACAGATTAGATTAGAAAGGAATAATAAAAGAACTTTCATACTAAAATCCTAAGAAGTGGGTAATATCAGTGATAAAAGAACCTCTAATTTTGCACACCTTTTGAATTCAAAAAGCAAAACAATTGGAAAATGTCTTATGCCTCAAGTAAGCATTTTTTTGTTAAATTTTATTATAATTTATGAGATTAGTAAGTATATTATTAGTTTCGTATTTATTATTTCAGAAAGTATTTATGCTGCTCTTCCAAGAACTCAGCGGGGCCAACCACTTGTTTTGGGTGGGGATCCTAAAGGGAAAAACTTTTTATATACCAATGGAAACTCTGTTATTATTAGAAATATTGAGGTAAGTATGATCTAAGTATTTAGTGTTCTATTTTTCCTGAAAATTTTGAAGGAACGAAACGATCCATGATTCAGATTAAATTGTGAAGTTCAAGCAATGTAACTAAATAAGAAATATTTCTTCATGTAGCCACTTACAGAGTTCTATAAAATATACAATAACAATTATATTTGTGATACTTTATTCTAATGAGACACCCATTTTTTTTTTCAAACTCCCAATTTATTAATGTAAAAGTTTATACAAAAATATTTAGAATCTAAAAGGTCGATGGGTTTCAATCTATGCACTTCACCAAGGGAACATTTCCATAGCAAAAAGGTTTGGGTACACCTTAGTCTTTTTTCGTATTTATGTCTATATTTGTCAATATCTTCTGTGATGCTGGTAACTTTCAATTCTCTCTTTATTATTCTGTTGGGGATGTATCATGGAGTGGTTTCTAAGATCCTCAACACATTGTTTTGAAAGCGCTGTAGGATCTCTTGGTTTGAGTTACTAGCTGAGCCCCATAGCTGGATGTCACAGGTCCATATAGGCTTTTATACGGTTTTGTATGTAAGGAGCTTGTTTTCAAGGGACAAATGTGATTGTCTGTCAATCATCCAGTATATTTGCTGCAATTTGCTGTTTTCTTTTGGTGAAAATATGCCTTTTCTAAGTCAACTTTCTATCCAGATATATGCCTAGGTATTTGATTTGGTCTGTCTCTAGTAGTGGTTTCTTGTTTAGGAAGACATGTCAAGACGTGTACCTCTGCATGATTTAAATGTTATATGGGTGTATTTTGTCTTATTTGCTTCTATTTTCCATCTTTGTAACCATTTTTATGCCTTTTCATTGATGCTTCTGGTCCATTTTCTCAAAGTGTATCTTACCAAAAGTATTTGTTATACAGATCACATCATTTTTTGTGTTACTTGACACAGAGAATAATCCATTGCTTCTGTGGGTGTCAGTTTTTAGGGGAAATCTTTGGTGTCTTTGTTCTTAGTGTTTGTCATTCGGGATTTCCATTGTATATTTTTGGCATTATAATCTCTGCCACTTTTACTTTTATTTCAAAGAGCTCTTATGTAGTTAGTATATTCTGTGTTTTTATTGTTTTGTTTAGGCGGGAATACACTAATGATAAAATTAAAGTGCCTGTGTTGCTTTCTATTGCTACACTGGTGGCTTGTATGTATTCTTTATTGTAGCCTATTTATTATTGAAGTGTGTTTTTGCAATAACAAATACATCATTGTTTTGGCTGGTAATGAATGTTTTGTTGTCATGAGTGTGGCAACTCATGTTGTTTTCATTCTAATCCACTGTCTCAAGGGATTGTATTGTGTTCATTTTGAGAATTTTGTCACTAGTATTGTAATGAGATACATGATCATCCCCATCTATGAAATTAACTCTGTTATCACTATTTTTAATTCTGTGAGGTCGTTAGAATGTTGAATATTTACTGCTGCCTTGGAATTATTCACTGTATTTATTTGATTTTGGGATGTCACAGCTTGTGCATGTAGTACCTGGGTTTATAGAGCAAGGCAGTCTGTTGTTCATTTTTCTCTTAGTTTTGTTTTCTCTCTTTGTATGTTCTGCGTCCTCTGTAGTTTACAGGATGATTTTCCAACACTTACACATTTTACTGCATTGTCCTTTATATTTTGGGACACTCCACTTCAAAGATTTCTAGTGATTTTGATATTATTAAAGCTTGTAAAAATTTGTAATCTCATGGAATTCAATATTCAAATTGACTTTGGTAGAAATATTGATTAATTGAAATATTTATTCTGGTTACTATAGGAATTTTTATTAATTTTTGATTGGTTTGATTTTGAATGACGTTGAATTTTTATAGGTTAGATAAGGATAAGTTTTAGTGAATGATGTTTAATATTGATTGGTAAATTTATGGATAATTGAATTTCAATAGGTTAGATCGTTATGAATGTAGTTGAATATTCATTGGCTATAATATAAATGACAATACATTTTATAGGTTAGGTCGTTATAAGTGAAGTAGAAATTTATAGGTTAGGTGAGGTTAGTTGGTTGCTAATGGCATTGAATTTTCATAGAATTTGTTTTTACGAAGTCTAAAAGATATGCATAAATTACACTAAGGTTATTTAAATCAGTTTTCTTATTAATGCATTGATAATTTTGGGCAATATATGTTGTTTCTAAAAATAAACGTTTTTTGTAGTTTTTTTCGGTTGTCAAAACTTTGGCAGATTTATAATTCATATTGTGATTGACATGAGTCACTAAAGAACATCTATCAGGATATAATCTGCTATCACTGTTGTGAGAAGTTATTTGCCTGATCAGTGACCTTTAAATAAGGTATTTCATATACTATGTCAGGCAATTTATTGATTGGTGTTTTATATTTTACTTTAGTGAAAATAGATTAATATTAAGTGTTTGACTGTATGCTATTTTAATATTGTGTTGTTTAAAGATTCCAGAAAGTTTAGGAGTAACTGATTTTATATATGGTAAAGGTGTAAAAATATATAGAGTAGAAATGACGTTTGAAAATGATGATTCAATGTTCCTGTCAATGTCAAATGAACTATTTAAAATTCGTTTCAAAATATATGGAGGATATGAGTTTTCATAAAAAAGGTTTCTAAAGAATTTTAATGTTTTTTTTCATGAAAAATTGGATTAGAAAGTGATTGCAAATTATATCCCAATAGGTGTTCTTTAGCCACAAAAAATAGTTTATTACTATATTCATGGATTATATCTAATATAACTCACACTGCCCAATGTATTAGTACAGTCTATTTTTTCAGAATCCATCAATTGCCGACGTTTACACTGAACATTCTTGCCAAGTAAATGTTGCTAAATACTCTCCTAGTGGTTTTTACATAGCTTCAGGGGGTAAGTAAAATTTGCTAATTATCTTAAAACTTTAATAGTTACCATCAAATGTTTAATACAAGTTATATAGTTGGTTTTGAAATACAACTAAGACATGTTAAAATGATATCAAATAAAGTATATTTCATCTTAATTTTGTCGAACAATGAAAATCTTTCTCAAATTCACATTGATTTTGGTCTTGTGTCAGTTTTGGTAAGAATATTGAATGCAGTAACATCAATAAATATAATTTTTAGTGTGTGTAATTTGTAAAATTAATATAATATCTTAGAAATGTAATATTAATTTTTGTTCTTAAGAATCTTGAGATACGGCCGGTATTATGGTAGTATCTACATTGTTGTCAGATCTTTCCCTTTTCCGGAAAAGTAATGAACTTTGTTATTTCAAATGGATCACCCTGTATATTTTGCGTTTTTAGAACTCCCCGCACACATTTTAAGTACATTTTGTTTTATAAGTAGGTAGAAGTAGTAAATCTTTTTATATATTTGTTTAGATCAATCTGGTAAAATAAGAATTTGGGATACAGTCAATAAAGAACACATTCTCAAAAATGAGTTTCATCCGATCGGGGGACCTATTAAGGACATTGCTTGGTCTCCGGATAATCAGAGAATGGTGGTAGTTGGAGAAGGACGTGAACGATTTGGACATGTCTTTATGTCTGAAACTGGAACATCTGTTGGTGAAATTTCTGGTCAGTCTAAACCAATCAATTCCTGTGATTTTCGACCATCAAGACCTTTTAGGCTTATCACTGGATCCGAAGATAACACTGTTGCAGTTTTTGAGGGGCCACCATTCAAATTTAAAATGACAAAACAGGTAATAGATTTGTTTTTCTCATACAAAAAGTTTTAGGAGCTCTTGGAAATAGTATGTTATTTCAAAGAATAATATGAAAATATGATTTCGATTCCTACATATTATATATGATTAAATTCTATTTTTTTAGGAACATACACGATTTGTTCAAGCTGTTAGGTATTCACCTTCAGGCAATTTGTTTGCTTCAGCAGGATTCGATGGTAAAGTTTATCTCTATGATGGTGCTTCTTCAGATCTAGTCGGAGAAGTAGGAGCTCCAGCTCATTCTGGAGGAGTCTACGGAGTAGCTTGGAGTCCTGATGGCAAACAGTTACTGACTGCGAGTGGGGACAAGACAGCAAAACTTTGGGATGTAGAAACTAGACAAGTCGTATCTCAATTTATATTAGGTAGTACAGTTGACGATCAACAAGTAAGTTTAAAATGTTTATTTCATGTTTGTTCACAATGTTTTTATAACACACTGAACAAGCCCAGATCTACATGCTATTGAAAAATCTCATGCGAAGGTTTTGAGATATGGCAACATCGATGTGAATATGTTAAATATAACATTGCCATCATAAAATTTGACATTTTTAATGCTGAACGTGGTACATAAGGTTTGCCAGAAGTGTTTGAGAAAATCAGTGACAATGTGAGCTCTCACACATCAGTTTAAACAAACACGTTTTTGAACAGTGAAAATATTGAATAGACAGTTCTTCAAGTCAAAAATAAACTGCAAGGTCAATGTTTTTCTACAGCTGAAGAAACGGTTGATGCGTTCAAATCACATGTTTTGGAGGTACCTCAATCCGAGTGGAAAAATTGCTTCGACAATTGGTTCATGTGTATGCAAAAGATTATTGATCTTAATGGAGAATATTTTGAAGATCAATAGAGCCATATCCAATTATAAATATTTGTTTTTATTTGTCTATCTCAAAACTTAAATAGCATCCCTCATAATGCATTGCATTTTCTAGTAAAAGTGTCACTTAATATCGCAACTAAACTTTTTGTCGCTGTTTTCTCTTAAATCTCGCTTCCGTTCCGTTTTCAATTTATATTATTTGTTTTCTTCTCGAAGAAGTGCTAGTAGAACTAATCTTAAGTATATTTTTTCTATATAAAACAAATCCTCTTGTTGTACATATCCAAAGTTTTCACAATCTCATAAATGTAAGATAAGTATTTTTATTAAAAACGAATATTTTGTTATGTCATTGATAACTTGGGGATTTCAGGTTTCTTGTTTGTGGCAAGGAAATTATCTTCTAACAGTGTCTTTGAGAGGATTCATCAACTACTTAGATGTTAACGATCCAAACAAACCATTAAGGTAAGAAAAATAGCTAATATAATGACAAGAATAAAAAATATATAAAAGAAAATTCATTATGACATCTGTATGCTAAAAGGTTCTGACTCATTTTCACATTCTGCTGGATGTCCTCATCACAAACTTTGAAATGGCTCCTTTTAACTAAGCCAGAAAACCGAAAAAACAGTCATTCGAAGAGAAAAAAAGCATTCATAGTTTTTTTTACTAGGAGGTAATGTAAGATTTTCACCTCGGAATTCTACATAATTCTCCTTGTACAACAACCACTGAGGTTTATAAACAGTACAAAAAACTGTCTGTGTTGCATTGTTTTTTAAGTGGAGAAAATATTTTTGAGGTCGGTTTTAGAGTATCATGATGACTTCTCTAGAAAAATCGACCATATTTGATGGGTTTGTGGAGTTTAAGCGTGGATATTCAAGCACCAATAACGATCTGGATGTCTAAACAAACGGCTACAACAGAGTGGCGAAAATAGAGATGAAAAACCACAAAGTGAAATTAAGTCAATGATAATAACCATTCCCCTAATACCAATCGTACAATTCAAAATTTTCACAGTTGCAGAATTACAATAATTATAGTAGAGAATAAGTAATTTTTTATTGTTATGAATGCAAAAAAATGTAGAAAATTGTCTATTAAATTATTAATTAATTAATAAAATTAAGTCTATTTAACAGATTTGGTTTACCTTCAGAGATTAAATTCAATATCTTTAAATATTTTCCACTGATTCTGTCGAATATAAAGTTCTCAACCTCGCCTTGTTAATTAAATAGTCTAGTAAAAAATCACTAGTGATTTAATTTATCTCATAGATATACCCTTTATTTCTTAACTTAATTGAATTTCTTGAAGAACACAATCAATTCTTTCATAATGAAATAGTCTACAGACTTATAATAGTTGTTTCTATTGATTTTATAGAATAGTCAAGGGACACAATAAACCTATTACCGCACTAACACTTAGTGAGGACAGAACAACGATGTACACTGCTTCGCATGACGGCAACGTTACAAATTGGAACGCAGAAACTGGAGAAAATGACAGGGTAGAAGGTACTGGGCATGGAAATCAAATCAACGGTATGAGAGTTTGTGAAGGAACACTATATACATGTGGAATTGATGATAGCTTGAAACAAATTGATCTTGAAGGTTTGATTTTATTAGATTTGTGAAATGAGCTCTACTGATATTGGTCAAATTCATTTTTTATAGGTAATACATACAAACCCGAGCATCTGAAATTAGCTTCTCAACCAAGAGGAATGGACATATTGAAAGAAGAAAACATTGTTGTAGTTGGTAGTGTTAATGAAATTACTGTATCAAAAGATAATCAAAAACTTAGTGCATTGAAAGTTGATTATGAACCTTCCAGTGTTAGTTGCTCACCCAGAGGTTAGTAAAATCTTATTTTAAATGTTTTTTTCACTGGCATTATGAGAGCAATTTTGTGGAAAGTTATGTACTGTCAGCCCAAATATATTCAATTGTTGTTTTACTCTTCTTTATCCATTCATAAAGTTTCAGTTTTCCTTTAAATTTATTAGTCTTTTGCGCCATAAGTATTATTTCACTCGAAGAATCGTCTTGTATACCATTTATGATGTATTGAAAGACAACTTCTTGTTCTGTATATGCTCAGCTAGCAATTTCTCGCATCTTGACCATGTCTTGTGGATTGCTTTAAAGTAAATCTTTATTTAAAACTTCATTGTTCAGTCAATTTTCATCTTACATTATTGTGAGAATTATAACGACTTTAATTTATGTGTGTGGTGCTGCCAGTGATAATAGGAAATACATAGAAGTAAAATAATACCAGTTTACAATATTACAATTATCATCCTATCTGATTTTTTGCGAATTTAACCAATGCTCTCAATAGATACTGTTAAAATAATTAATCTTGATTTAATAGGTCACGTAGCTGTAGGAGGGAACATGGATAATAAAGTCCATATATACGAACTAAAAGACAATAAATTGGAACCCTTGACTGAATTGAGTCATTTAGGACCAGTTATTGATGTAGCTTACTCTCCTAATGATAAATATCTAGTTGCAAGTGATGGTCATAGGAAAGTGGTACTATATAGTACTGAAGATTATAAGGTATGTTTGCGTATTATACTTTCAGCCCTCTATATTAATAGCTCTGTAAATATGTGTGGAATCTCAATTTTTTTTGTGTTGACTACACAGTTTATAGAAATAAAAGTGGATAAACCTTAAACTCTAGCGTTTGTGGATAAAGTTGATATTTAAAATCGTTTAATAAACTAACCTCCAATGTTCGTCGATAGTATGTACTAGACAGTCGACAGGTTTTAAGTTTAAGATTCTGGTAGTTAATCCCTCACGCATTCTAAGGTTAAAAATTTATGTACTGTTCTTCACACTCTGAATATTTGAAGCGTACGGGTACTTAAACTACCTAACAATCAAATATCTAACGACTTGACGATTTCTCGTTTGGAATCAAATTTAAATATTACATATTCTTCTGGTTAGGAGAATTATTTTTATCCTTGTTGCTTATTTCAAATCTGTTCGTCATCTTCTGTGAGTTTATTATCTCATTGAGATAATAAACCATTGATCATTGAGAAATACACTAAGTACACTGTTAACACTTTTCACACTTAAGATTTTTATTCAGCACAGCATGACTTCACACTTCACTGGTTCGTTTTTTTTTATTCACGCCCCTTCATTGTTAAGAAAGTGACATTCGAACCCACGATGGGTCTCGTTTTTATATCCCGATATTAATAGGGCTTCCAATGTTTAGCAATCTTCTAGAGCGTGCTCTGGTATGTTCCATCATGATCAGAAATGTTAGCGTACGTTTCTAACTGTTCTGGATCTCCCTTAATCGTACTTATTTCTGATTTTAATAATTTAATGATTTTAAAATCATGTAAGAATAAGCTGCTTTCAGTCTCTTAAAACTACAAGTTTATGAATATAAAATTGATACAGTAATTGTTGTAATTATGTTTCATTATTCATATTGATTATATTTTTAATGCTTCTATTGGATTACATAGTCTGTAAGTAAATAAATTATTTATTTAATGATATTTGTATATCTCTGATTACGAAATTTTACTGACATGTATTTAGAATACTATTTATTTATGGGACTTATTTCGTTATTTTTTAGAATCTTCTTGATTTCCAAATCATTACGGCATAAAAGTTATTTCTGACACATTTTGTTGCAAATAATCTTTTTAATGAAATAAATAAATCATTTTTTGTGCTATTTCTTCATACATCATTCTCTTATTTTGATACTGTGGTTTCTGTGCTGCTAAAAGTTCAGACACATGGGATAATCAAAGAGTGGAGATTTGTACATTGGTCTTCCACTGAAAGTTTGTAATTAAAATGTGTCTCGTTTTTATATTGATATTTCTATATTACACAAAATATTTTCCACTACCTTATATGTTTATATATTTTTTCAGCTTGCCAATAATAAAGAATGGGGATTCCATAACGCTCGAGTGAACTGTGTAGCATGGTCACCAGATTCTGAGTTAGTAGCCAGTGGTAGTTTAGATACAAGTATTATCATATGGCATGTAGAGAAGCCTACCAAACATATTGTTATTAAAAGTAAGTATATTATGAGTTTTTAGATCCAAACAGTGAGTTGCAGTTCATTCCAAGTAAACGAAAGTGGAATTGGCCGAGAATTCAAAAGAACAAAAAAATATTTAAAACTATTTTATATTCTTACATTTTATTCCCAAAACAAATAGATGCAGGAAAAAATTAAACATTATGATTATTATTTTTTTTTAATAAATTTGATGGAAAACATTATAGGTATAAAATGTTATATGATTCCTAATAAAAGCTGGAAATGACCACCGCTACCTTTTTTACTTACAAGCTTCAGAAAGTAGGCTGTTGTCACTTTAACTTTGATAGTTACCAATCGAAATTTACATATAAGCTTTTAGATTGCTATTTTTGCGTTATCTTTGTATTGTAACATGTATACAAACGCTCAAATGGCAGACATGCATATTGTGTATGGATTGGCAAATGGTAATTCTCGACATGCTACACGTCTTTATGATGGAAAATATACTCAACGAATGACACTTCATAATTCCGTTTTTGCACGTAATCACAAACGCTTATCCAAAAGTTGAAAAGTAATTCTGGTCGTTTCCGGATAGTTTTATCTAGAGATTTTCCTCAACGAGTTAGATTTTGAGAATAATTAACACACGAAATGCGACAAAATCCTCAATTTTTAATTAATGAATAGTTTCCGGACAAGGTACATTATCCTAGAATATCTATCATAAATTTTCACAATAATCACTTATGGGCAGACATATCCCAACCGTTGGCGTTGGATTGGTCAAGGAGGGCCCCAGCATTGGCCTTAAATCATTAGTTTGCATGACACCCATAGTTGATATCAACTATTTGAAGAATCATATTCAAATAACGTGTGACACCTTAAGAAATACACCTCAAATCTTTGAACGTGTACAGCAATCTATAACATAGGCTACATTCATGTATTTTGGCTAGAGGTGATTATTTCCAGCATTTATTATGCCTCTTATTACATTTTATATTTACAGGAAAACTCAATCTTAGTCACCACCTTTTAAGAATATCTCGCAAAGGGATGGGCTAAGGAAACTTTGTTATAGGAAACATCCATTTTAATTTAATACGAGCAACCACCTCCTGAATTTTGTCGTGTGAATTTAGAAATACGATTCCAAAAATTTCAACTTACCCCCAAACTGTTTTTATTTTAGATGCTCATGCTCAAAATCAAGTGACGAGACTTGCCTGGGTAGACAACACCACCCTCGTTTCTGTAGGACAAGACTGTAATACCAAACTGTGGACTATCACACCATTCTAGTATTTTTGAAATGCCTCAAGAGCTCGCGAGTGATGTGTATTTACTAATTAAAAATTATCTTATTATTTTATTTATACTTCCGCTTTATTGCATTTATTGGCGCTTTTTTGTTATCTATTTTAATAGTTTCGAGGCTTTGCACAATTAATTATAATATTTCAAAAACAATTTACAATATATGGATAAGCTAGTACCAAAACTATCTCGCGTATTATCAAAACAGCGCAAGATGAAACCTAATTTTCTACAGTTTTCCAAAAATGTCATTGGGATTTTAATTTTGAATTTTAAAAATATTTTTCTACGAAGTTTTCATAAGAAAAGAACTTCTTTTTTTTATAATTGGAAAAATGCAATTTGTACTATTATAATAGATGGCGAAAAGTTTACTGTTAATCCATATCTAATTTATTATTTTTAATTTCATATTAAAGTTTGATTTTTAAAAATTGTGCCAGTGTAATTAATATATATTTGAAAAAGTAACATCTTATTTCCGGTCAATTTTTAAAGTATTTGTGAATATTTTTTATTAACAATGGAATGTATTAAATATCGAATAAGATGTGAATATTCGCTAAACGAATGTATGTTTTATTAGGAGTGTCCATGAATTAATTATAAAAGCTTTATAAATCTATAAATAAAATTGTATTTCTTCTATACCTGGAAATTTTAACAGTTTATCCTACACATAGCCTCATTTTGTTCTTATATACCAGTTAAACCTATCTGTATCGTAGAAATGTAAAATCTGGGTAGGTTTTTGAACAGATAAAGGTTTTGTTAGCTAAGATTAAATTATTATCTGTTGGTATATGATTGTGGGTATATCAATGGAGGTAGCGAAGTATTTCATGAAGAAAAGGAAAACTCTAAAAACAGTAAATAGGTGGGTATGTATGTAGTCTTGCAATAAAATAGCAACATACATATCAAGATATAATAACTGAAATAAAAGCGACAAAATGTTTAAAGTACCTAGATGTAATTATAGATGAAAATTTAAAATGGGACATATATTGATAACATCACGAAAACTTTAATACTTTTCAAGTTTAAATATCTCTTTAATATCCTAGACAAAAATTACCTCAAAACCATTTACTACTCTCTTGTAGAATCTAGAATCCAATATGGCTTCTTGGACTGGGATGGAATGTACTATACGCATCTAAGACAACTTGATGAGTTGAAAAAATATCTTTGAAATTATGTATAATAAACCCAACTTTATTCATCTAATCTATTATTCAAGGAAGCAAATCTGCTAGATATATGGTCAATTCATATATATATATATATATATATATATATATATATATATATATATATATATATATATATATATATATATATATATATAATTTAATAGTCTATATTTACAAAAATAAACTCATACTATGTAATATTGACCATAACTATAATACAAAGTCAAAAAGTAGTTCTAATGTACAAACTATCAGATCAACTAAATCTTTCAGTCAAAGATGTCATCACTATTTTGCAGCAAACCTATATAGTTACTTGCCTCAAATGTATAAGATTATTTAAAAATTATTTATTTCGTAGATTATATGGAAAGTATGTTTAAAAAACTTCTCTTAAATACTGATCAAAGTGAACTTCATAAAGGGAGGGAAGGAAGAAAAAATAATTTTCAATGTTAATGCTGTTAGGTTTTTATTTATGGGATTAGATTTTGTATGATTGAATATTAAAAAGTTATATCACAATCAAAGTATTCCTAATATTTGAATATTGTATATTGAAATAATTTGTAATATTTCTGGCAAATAAACATCATTATTAAAAAAAAATGAACATTGACCATATTTTCGGGAAGTGTTCTAATTATTTTTTTATTTTAGTTGTCTTATTTTTACATAATTTATCACACTAAACCGTCGTAAAACTGTTGCTTTAAGTTCTATAGGTTTGCAGGAAAGTAGCATATACCATCATAAAATTTACTATATGATTGGAAGGAAGTATGAATTCTAATTGTTTGGTAAAATTATTTCCAAAAATAGTTGTCACAATCTTCATTAAACTACAGAATGAGGTCTTCTCCAATGATATGAACCTGTTTACATTAGATATATTAAACAAATCAAAACCACGATCGAAACTTATATATTAGAGGACTATACACAAGAGAATAATTCAGCTAGCACGACTTTTTAGCCAAGTTGGCTGACGGGTTGACATTATTCATATGAAATAAATGTCATGAAAAGATATGACTTTGGAATAGATATATTTAAAATAACAAATGAAACTCACTCCTAATAAAATTAAATCTCAATATAGGTAAGTACTATTTATATATTTATATTTATTTTCATAGAAAGTCATCAGGCTCTTATTATTTCTTCCTCAAACTCATTAGCAGATCTTGTGGAAGTTAAAGTGATTTAAAGCGTTGATCAGGGGATTTTCTATTACCCTCACTAACAATACGTTTCACCAATGCAACAGAAACATTTCACGCTTTGATTAATCTCTCCTGCAAACTGCTCAGAGGGATTTTTATGGCTGTTCTTATTCTAGTTTCATGAATTGATATACACAGTATATAATTTGTCGGGCTTGACTATGAATTATTTCATTGGAGCCAATTATGTTTCCAAATTTTAATATTTCAAGAATTTATGAACAAACATTTTCACATTTGAAAGTGAATATGAAATTTTTCATTTTATCGAAAACTAATTCAAGAGTTATTAGCGGGAAAATTTACTATACAACAAATTAGTCATATTCAAAATGTTTAAAAAAAAACGTATTTTCACAACCCAAGATATGGGTATACCGTCACATTAAGAATAGCCTGCTGTATATACACGGATATGCAGATGATTTTGAATTGATATTTGTCGTAAATATCATTGAAAAGTTCAGAACTTCCCTAAATAACACCCGAATCAACCTCAATTTTCATCTCTCATCCGAGGAGCTGACATTCTCTCCCTAAAAGTACGCCGCTATATTCTTGAAAAATAATACGATTACTACATTCTCTTCCATAATTATCAACGGCCATCGTATTCCGTGGAAGTCACAATACAAGGACCTAGGGGTAATATTTGACGATCAGCTTAGCTGGAAACAGCATGTTGAACTTGGGATGGCCACCAGATCTCCTAAACATAAACAAAGCCACCATGCTTCCCTTATTTGATAAGGCTTAATAAACATAGACTGTTATCAATATCTAATGCTATAATTTTTTTCTGATTCCCAGAGCGCAATTAATTTCATATATAAAACTTCCTTCCCTTCATCCTCCAATCCATTCATTCTTAAAATCAGGGAACTGCTTTATGAATTGTATCAGCCAAGAAAAGACATTAGAATCGGTTGGATCCCGGGACACTCTCATCAAAGGAAATAACAGAGCAGATAATCTCGCAAATCTAGGGAAAACCATCAGATCCCATTCAGATATGGTACAGCCCATTAAAATTAATATAATAGAAAAGTTGCACTTAACTTTTGGAACAATTAACTCATAATTTATCAACACTCCGAGAAGAAACCTCTAGTTATCCGTGGGAGCTAATTTATCCAAAAAAGAGATATTTATCATTTCAAGAATACTCTCTTACCACTGGGCTACATTGACTTTCTTGGCAGTGTTGCCACAATTTAAAAGCTGAATGTAAAAATTGAACTAGAAAATGTACTAGATTGTACCAACTTCAAACAAATTTAATAAAATTATAGAAAGATGTATAAACATAAGTATAAATTAAATTTTTTTCCAAAAATGTTATAGACTGTGTCAATTATTATTTTAAGGATGAAAAATTTATATAAAGTTTACCGATAAAATTAGTAATGCAGTACAAAAATCTCACGATCTAAATATAAATCAACTTGGCTCTGTTTTCTAATTATTGTTACAATCTAGTACAATTTCTAGTTTATTTTATTAAATGAAAATATAAAATAACTTTATATTTGCGAACGCAGGGAAAATGTATTAGAAAAAAGGAAAAATGTACTAGCGTATAAAATACACTAAAATGTACTAAAATTGTACAATTGTACTAGCTCTGGAAACACTGCTTCTTGCATACTATTAACAAAGTGTCCTCGGTTATGCCCATGCGGTGAAAAGAGAGACCTATATAAATATAACTGCTCCTTGAATAACTCCAACAATATTAATTCTCTCCACAGTTCTCTGAAGACTATGAATAGAGCTTAAGATCCATTCCCAATTCAAGATATAGTTTTCAAATTTCCAAGCAGTGAAAACATGAAACTTATATCAAAATTTTTAAGTGCTTCAAGCATCAATTTATAATCGTATATCTCAGTATTAGCATGTCTACAGTGTAAATAAATCCAAGCATGAACCATAAATGGATAGTCACTAAAAAACAGACCGAGTAGCAATGGCAACTGAGGCTTGTCCAACCTTAAGAAGAAGAAGAAGAAAAATAAAAATTCAAGTCTTTCATTAATTACAAACATCATATTAATTAATTAATCAACAAAAATTAACATAGAAACATCAAAATCAGTGACATTTGAAAAGCAATCCCAAACAAAAATTCAACCAAACTAATCAGCAGAAACTATCGAATTTCATTTAATTGAGAACATCAATTAAAATTGGAAGAATACTTACTTAGAAAATTGAAAAATCATAAACTACTAATTTAATATGAATGAAAATTATTGAAGTAATTTCATTCTTAAAATCAAATACTGTGTTTCAGGTCAATAAACGTCTTAATTTATTAAACATTGTTTTTCAGAATAACTAAACATTAGTTGTGCTGTATTTTCTTTTTCTAGGTTGTTTGTGTGTGTGTGTGTGTATAGTAATTAGCAGGTTGACATATATTTATATATTTTATTTTTAGCATCACTTCAGTAAGACTGGGATAAAATTCTATTAGAATCAGTATTTAGAAGACCTGCAAACATTCTATTACTTTTAACTAGATCAATTATTTACGGACTACGTACGATTAACATAAATTTCTTGCCTCTAAAAGTATTTTTAATGTTTTTTTTTTACTTTCAAGCAGGAGGCCTACTTTTTCTCTTTTACTGTATCAAAAAGTTAAACATCACAATTCGACTCATGTTATTATCATTTTTCAGTTAAGTTTTTCAATGAAACTCTAGATATTAGTATAAACATTCTTGTGAGCTTGTCGTGAAAATTTTAGACAACCATTTTCACTTTTTGCGTATGAACCTTTGTCCCAAGAATTTCGGATCGACCAAGTGCTTGGAATGCACCCATCTGGGTAGTTCCGAAAGCTAAATTTCGTGTAGTAATTGACTATAGACGCCTTAAAGAAAAAAATATTAACGACAAATACCCTCTACCTAATATAACAGACTTATTAGACAAGTTAGACAGATGCCAATATTTTACAACTTTGGATCTAGCCTCAGGATTCCATCAGCTCGAAATGGCTGAAAAGTACTTGGATAAAACAGCTTTTAGTACCGAATCCGGACACTGGGAGTTTCTCAGAATGCCATTCGGATTGAAAAATGCCCCAGCTACTTTCCAGAGGGCTATGGAGAATATACTGCGAGGTATATAAAACGAAAAATGCCTTATCTAACTTGACGATATAATCGTTTTCTCCACTTCACTGCAAGAGCAGATAGAGGGACTAAAATGTGTATTTGATCGACTCAGAGAATCCAAAATCCAGTTGGATAAATCAGAATTGCTTTTCTTGGGCATGTAGTCACCACTGATGGAATGAAATGCAACCCAGATAAAATGAAAGCCATTAAAAATTATCCTATACCCAAGACCACAAAACAAAATAAAAGGATTCCTAGGACTGAATTTTGGGAAAAAATTGATGATATGTTACATTGCGATTTAGATATCGATGACGTGCTATTTTCATCCCAATCACAACCAAGTCTCAATACACCTTCACCAACTACAATCGAAAAGCAGCTAAAAATCCCGACCTAGGCTCTATATCCTTGATAGTAAACCTCGACACTGACCTAGACCCTGAAATATCACCGACAACGAACTCAACTAACAACGATTCTGACCAAGCAATACAGCAGATAACACCTGACCGTCAAAATGAACCCAACGATGAGATAAACAACTTAGACGATAACAAATCTGTTATAATGCATTCTAATTCCGAAGAAAATCCGGTTATAGGCATTCCCATCGCAAAATGTGCAGTCAACACTGGACAGAATCAAATAATAATTAGTTCTGTTCGGAACACACTGGAGCGAATGGAAATGAAATAGCCGATAAGCTAGATACAGCGGGGACAGTCAAGCCCTTCATGGGACCCGAAGCCTTCTGTAGTATCAGCTTCAGAACAATGGAAAAACCACTGGAAAAGAAGGTAAATAGGAGGAAAGCCATTTATTGGGATAGAGCTGGGACAGGCAAAGACTCTTCTGGGAAACTATAACCAGATTAGATTTGCTGTTTATTTTGGCACTGTCTCCTCAACAAACACCTGAAAGAGGTAGACTTAGCAGATAATGCGGCGTGCAGATTTTGTTGCACAGAGGACGAAACATCTATCCACATTCTCTCGAAGTGTGAAACACTATTTTTTTTCTTTAGATTTTCGTACTAACAGTGAAACTTCTCATATTCCTGAAATCGAAATGTCCGCTAATATTAGTTAACATATTTCGAGGCATTCCGCTATGGATAATTGGATGGAATGGATAATTTGTTATTCAATATGCCCGTAATTCACTCACAAAAATATTTTTCTATGATTTATGGCTAAAATATAATGTTATGGACAAGTATTTACTTGATTTTTATGGCTTTGTCAAACCATGTGGTCTATTTACCCATCACACATACCAAGATGTGATATCTTCCCAAAAGCAAAATCGCAGGACTGGCTCTCCGCGATAGAGTCCGCTATCAAACTATCAAAACGACCCTTAATATAAAAGCGATCTAAACTCACGTTGAACAAATACAACTTTGTTGTTTTGGACACTTTGGAAAAAGCAGGAATCACGATATTTAGCTTTTGAAACACGACATGAAAGAAAAACAACGCGTGACAAATTCCAAGTGAAGTTCGAACTCATTAAGGTATTAAGGTACTCTTAATCGTTGCTTAATCCTGTGCCAAACCATTACACCGTAAGGTAGATATAAGTTTCGACAAAGTCTAGAAATAAAAAAGCCGTGAGCAGCAGCATTTAACTAATACACCACAAACAAATCTTTCCATCGTCTTTAAAATCATTGTAACGTGCTCAGCGATCTTGTTTTTTCTTCCAAACTTTACTTGGCATTCTCAATTCACACAATCAATCAATTGACACTGTTTTTAACACGTAACACTTTATTTTTCACTCGTTTTCAATGAAGTGTTTGTTGCTTCACAAGCTCCTTAATTAGTTTCTATTAATCAGCAGTTTTATAATTGTATCTCGAATGGATTTTCAGAGAGAATAAAAGAGAAAGGAGTTGATAATTATTCTACTGAATACTCGGCGATAGACCCGGTGGTCTTGAACCCTCTTGTTCAATTCCAATTGACAACAAAGAAAAAATTGTCATAATGACAAGAAATTTCGAAAATGTGAAGTAAAAAAAATCACCCTAACAACGATCAAAATGATTTCGGGCGTTTTGTGCTAGAAGAACTGAAGAAGAAAACTTTGAACTTGAGAAAGACAATTCTTCAACATCACCCCTACTTGCACGCGAAGTTCGAACCCTCTAGTTAAACTTTTTCTGGCCAAAAAATAAGAAAATACAACAAAAATGACCATAAAATGGAGAGGGGTGGAGATGGAAAGTTTCGACCTTAGACAGGAAATCATCTCGCAACTAATTGAACCTACATGTGAAATTTCATTTTTCGTTTGACCTGCAGAGGTGAGCAAAGGTCCAAAAACCACTTTTTTTGCACTGCGACCCCTCGAAATATTCATTTGTTTTCAACCAAACTCTAATAACATCAATCCGCCGCCAAAAAAGCCATGTATGCTAATTTTGAACCAAATCGGACCCATAGCAATTGCTCGTGAGACGAAAATAAGAATTGTAGCTTAAACAGATATATATATAAACTACAGACATTCGAAAAACCATCATAATCGTGTACAGGAGGTCTCAAATCATGGGAAAAATTATGTGCCTCCCATTTTTCTTCTAGTAATGCCTACCGTAATAGTCTAATTTTTCTTTGAAAAATTCGACTAAAAAGTGATGATGTTGAATAGAGATTTTAAGATCATTTCAAATTTAAATCATTTCATTCAAAACCTGTAATTTCATACGTTAAAATTAACTTTTTAAAGGAGTTTTTAATCAAATCCATGGATTATGGTGTTAATTTATTCTTTTGAGACCGCTCTGTATATCGCAATTTTATATATGTATATAAATTTCTTCAATTTCTTGTTTCATAGACCTTTTGATATATTAAAGCATCCAAATGTTCTTGATTTTAAGTCTATTCTATTTTAAAATTAATTTTTTTACGATAGTTTTTAAAAGAGAAATAAATTTTGACGTTTCGACTTTTCTTTGAGTCTTTATCAAAATATAAAGACTCCCCACAAAAAGAAAACAAAAGGAGTCAAATCAGGTGACCTAGGCGGCCATTCTATAGATCCTCTTCGACCTATCCACCGATTTGGAAAGACGTTGTTCAAATAGTTGCGTACCGATTGAAGAAATTCTAAATATCGAGGTTTCCTCGAAAAATTATGGCCCAATAATCCTATTATGTAATATTCCCGCCCAAACATTACGTACATTTATTGTATTTAAAAGACCTTTCAAATAATGTATTACAACACCCACATTTCCATTTAATAATTTTAGCGATGACGTCATCACGCTCATATAGATGACGTCAAAAATAAAAAGGTATCCTTACGAATAGCCTGTTTAAAAATAAAAATCGACGGGTTTCGGGATTTTTCCTTAAAGTCGCCGGCTTAGGAAATAACAAATTTATTCTTTTCTTTCGCGCCGTACTGTATATTGAAAGTATTATTTATCAAGAATCAAAAAGTATATACCACAATTTGATACTGAGAAGTCACAAATGGTGTGTAATTATCATGAGAAATTCTTATTCTTACCGTACATTCAAGTTTTTGTTTTGAGGAAGATATTTTCAACCATCAACCCAACGATATTAAAAACAATCCGTTACTAAACTTGACAATAAAAAATGTAATTTTTACACAAATTCGCAGCACGCACGATCCAGCAAATCTATTGTTAAAATTTCTGCGGCTTATTTGTTTCATCACCGGGTTTATTTTGATTCTATGTTTGGAGGAATTAAATAAAGCCAACTGAATTTTCTGGCACCTATTTCTTTCTCCAGGAATACTTAAAAATAGAGATAGCTGGACAATTCTGGGCCACTTGGCGTACAATGTTTTTTTCTTATTATCACACACTGACCACTGACATGTCTGACCAACAATTCGTTCTCAGATGGCATTACCACGAAAATACGTTGGTTCACAATTTCCCGTGTTTTTTGGATGGAGATATTCTGACGGATGTCACTCTCTCGGTTGGAAGCCACCATGTTAAGGCACATAAAATTATTCTGGCCATGTGTAGTGTATATTTTCTTCAATTGTTCCAGGTAATCTTTTATTTACTTGAATGAATGCTAATGTATGTACTATGTATATATAGAATTACGTTCGTTTCATTTATAGCTAGTTAAAATTAGAAATATTTCCTATTCCGACATTATTACATAAACTACCTTTAAAAATAATTATGTTTGGTAGAATGTGTCCACTTTGAAATAAATAGAATTTAAAAATATTAATATCTAAAATAATTATATTACATGAATAGGTATTAGATCATATTCTATAAGCACATTATTTGTATCCAAATATAACTAAATAAAATATTTCTTTGGAATTAGACATAAGCGTTAAAGTTGAATTTTTTACATTTGGTTTGTGGTAATTTCACTAAATATTTATCAATTGTTATCAAAATCAACACAGAAGTATAGTATTGAATAAGAGACTAATGATTCCCTATGATTAAATTAAATAGTAGCATTTTTCTTAACCCAACATTCCAGTGGTGTAGATATAATTTTTTTTGATATACACTTATTGAAATTGACTTTTTTGTGGCGGGTTTCTATCGTAAGGAATAAAAACATTTGTATTCCAATTGAGTTTACTTTTCTGTTTATTGTGAAATTCAAACAATTTTGAAGAGTAATGGTTCGAATCATATTTTGTAAATCTAATGCAACGTTTTGTGTGAAAATGGTTTGAAATGTGATAATTTGTGTCTTTTTATACTTTGGTATTTGGTTTAATAGTCATTTAGAAGTGAGATTGATGCATCTATAATTTTTTTTGATATACACTTATTGAAATTGACGTTTTTGTGGCCGGTTTCTATCGTAAGGAATAAAAACATTTGTATTTCAAATTGTATTGAGTTTACTTTTCTGTTTATTGTGAAATTCAAACAATTTTGAAGAGTAATGGTTCGAATCATATTTTGTAAATCTAATGCAACGTTTTGTGTGAAAGTGGTTTGAAATGTGATAATTTGTGTCTTTTTATACTTTGGTATTTGGTTTAATAGTCATTTAGAAGTGAGATTGATGCATCTATAATTTTTTTTGATATACACTTATTGAAATTGACGTTTTTGTGGCCGGTTTCTATCGTAAGGAATAAAAACATTTGTATTTCAAATTGTATTGAGTTTACTTTTCTGTTTATTGTGAAATTCAAACAATTTTGAAGAGTAATGGTTCGAATCATATTTTGTAAATCTAATGCAACGTTTTGTGTGAAAGTGGTTTGAAATGTGATAATTTGTGTCTTTTTATACTTTGGTATTTGGTTTAATAGTCATTTAGAAGTGAGATTGATGCATCTATAATTTTTTTTGATATACACTTATTGAAATTGACGTTTTTGTGGCCGGTTTCTATCGTAAGGAATAAAAACATTTGTATTTCAAATTGTATTGAGTTTACTTTTCTGTTTATTGTGAAATTCAAACAATTTTGAAGAGTAATGGTTCGAATCATATTTTGTAAATCTAATGCAACGTTTTGTGTGAAAATGGTTTGAAATGTGATAATTTGTGTCTTTTTATACTTTGGTATTTGGTTTAATAGTCATTTAGAAGTGAGATTGATGCATCTATAATTTTTTTTGATATACACTTATTGAAATTGACGTTTTTGTGGCCGGTTTCTATCGTAAGGAATAAAAACATTTGTATTCCAATTGAGTTTACTTTTCTGTTTATTGTGAAATTCAAACAATTTTGAAGAGTAATGGTTCGAATCATATTTTGTAAATCTAATGCAACGTTTTGTGTGAAAGTGGTTTGAAATGTGATAATTTGTGTCTTTTTATACTTTGGTATTTGGTTTAATAGTCATTTAGAAGTGGGATTTAGGCAATCAAACCCAGAGTGTACTCTTCTTAATATATATATTCCAAGCTTTAGAATAATGACGCATCCATCGTCAAAAACGACTATAAAGGGACAATAAAAACAAAAGTACAGTGCCAGTGGCAAAGTGAGTGGAACAGATCACAGTCAATATTAAAATCTATAAAACCATTCGTCCTACCATGGAAAAACAGCTTCAAAAATCGTACGGATCAAATAAAAATCGATCGTTTAAGGCTGTGGCACACCAAAGTGACACACTAACATTTATTTAACCGACAGAAAACACCAATATGTGAAACTTGTGACGAAAATCTAAACGTGAAACACTTATTGTTGAGCTGTAAAAAGTATAAAAACGTAAGGCTAATTAACAACTTCCCAAACACCATGATCGCTCTGCTGAACAATAATTGTAATACCGCAGACTTAATCAAATATCTAAAAAGCACTCAACTGTATCATGAATTATGAAAAACTGACATGTCGCTAATAACCTCGTAGATTTTATAGCTTTTTTTAATAATTCTTATCTTTCTTTTAAGAAATTTAAAATTAAAAAAAAAATGTCAAAGCAGAAGAGACATAAAATCAATAATAAAATAATAATTCCAAATAATCGGACGAAGAGGTATGTCAGGTTTGTGCAGTTTCGGCAAACCATATATTTTTCGGGAATTTTCAATTTTTTGGTGAAATAAAAAATTGTTCTTCCCAAGATCGAATTAGATAATTATTTTGTTTTTGATAAGAATTCGTAGGGTCTTGTTTTATCGTATTGTGTTAACCGTTTTATCAGATTTGTCCGCTTTATTAATTAATTATATTAATCAAAAAAGTATGTCGCAGCTATTAATTCGTAGTCGAATTAAAATTTCCTGAAAAGTTCCTGAGCCTGAATTCTAAAATTTCTCAATTTTTCAAGTATTTGATTCCTCTCCGAGAAATTATTCCGTGGTTTGTTTATACAGTTTCAATTTTTTGTATCGTATTGATGACCTTTTAATCGACTCTCTAAATAATGATGTGTTTGTCCTATGTAAACAGCGTCAAAATAATTAAAACGTACATAACATATAATATTACTTCTTATATTTTGTATTTTGGGTCTATTGTCTGTTTGTAAGTTGTCTATCGTTCAAAAATCTCATTACTTTATTTTCATAATGTTCTGATTTCGTAATACCTTCCTCAATCAGAAAGGACGACACTATAAGTTCGTAAGGAAGAAAAAACATCTGGTATTGTTGTGGTACGTAGGCCAAATGAAGAAGAATTTCCACGGACGAGTGAGAATGCAGGATGAAATATCTAAGACAGTAATTGGTGAATATGGGGAGGAAACAAAAATGGGAAACAGCTGTTTGCCTTTTACAAAACCTGTTAAACAACAGATGATGAAAATAACAAGGATTTACACCAGTACACAATAGAATTGAAGAGCAGAGAGGAAAGATCTATTATTGGATATGGTATAGTGGAGAAAATAAACAGATTAGCCATAACTGAGACTAGAGATGAAATTGCTAGTGATCACTTCCTACTAATGTCGACGGTAAAGGAACAGGAAATAATAAACAAAAGTAAAAAAGATAATTGAAACAGGTAGAAATACCAGCACGATATGCACAGACAATCGTAGGAAACAAGTATGTGTAAGAATATACAAAACAACTACCGATAAAAACTTGACATCGTGCTGGTCGACTAAAATAAATGAGGAAATGATAAAAAAAAGACACATGGAAACCATATCTGGCCAGCAGAACAATAGAAAACTGTTTTATCTATTTTATTATTAGTTTTTACAACTTATTTCTCTTCGTAGTTTTCAAACTGTCGAGACTAGAGGCAAACGCGGAGCTGAAATTGCTAGTGATCACTTCCTACTAATATCGACGGTGAAGGAACAGGAAATGATAAACAAAAGTAATAAAGATAATTGTGGAAACGTTACTTTTGAAACTATAAGAGTATATCAATTGAAACAGGTGGAAATACCAGCACGATATGCACAGACAATCGTAGGAAACAAGTATGTGTAAGAATATACAAAACAACTACCGATAAAAACTTGACATCGTGCTGGTCGACTAAAATAAATGAGGAAATGATAAAAAAAAGACACATGGAAACCATATCTGGCCAGCAGAACAATAGAAAACTGTTTTATCTATTTTATTATTAGTTTTTACAACTTATTTCTCTTCGTAGTTTTCAAACTGTCGAGACTAGAGGCAAACGCGGAGCTGAAATTGCTAGTGATCACTTCCTACTAATATCGACGGTGAAGGAACAGGAAATGATAAACAAAAGTAATAAAGATAATTGTGGAAACGTTACTTTTGAAACTATAAGAATATATCAATTGAAACAGGTGGAAATACCAGCACGATATGCACAGACAATCGTAGGAAACAAGTATGTGTAAGAATATACAAAACAACTACCGATAAAAACTTGACATCGTGCTGGTCGACTAAAATAAATGAGGAAATGATAAAAAAAAGACACATGGAAACCATATCTGGCCAGCAGAACAATAGAAAACTGTTTTATCTATTTTATTATTAGTTTTTACAACTTATTTCTCTTCGTAGTTTTCAAACTGTCGAGACTAGAGGCAAACGCGGAGCTGAAATTGCTAGTGATCACTTCCTACTAATATCGACGGTGAAGGAACAGGAAATGATAAACAAAAGTAATAAAGATAATTGTGGAAACGTTACTTTTGAAACTATAAGAGTATATCAATTGAAACAGGTGGAAATACCAGCACGATATGCACAGACAATCGTAGGAAACAAGTATGTGTAAGAATATACAAAACAACTACCGATAAAAACTTGACATCGTGCTGGTCGACTAAAATAAATGAGGAAATGATAAAAAAAAGACACATGGAAACCATATCTGGCCAGCAGAACAATAGAAAACTGTGTTATCTATTTTATTATTAGTTTTTACAACTTATTTCTCTTCATAGTTTTCAAACTATCCATTTTTGTTCTAGGAGATGAAATCAGCACATCCAGTAGTAATTTTACATGATGTTAGTTTCGATGAATTGAAAGCAATATTGTCTTTTATGTATAGAGGTCAGTGTGTGGTTGCGCAGGACCAATTACCAAGTTTACTTTCCGTTGCCAAACTTTTGAAAATTCAAGGACTTTGTGATATGAAGGTAAAGAAAAGTACATATTATTATAATTAGAATTGTACAAATCAATATTTCTTTTGGTTCGGAAACTTACAATTGATTAACTGCCATAAACGTCGCTAATAGTCTAAAATTTATTACGACATCATTTATTCCATACTTATGTTGATTATTAGACACTTGATCATTGCGGGTTCGTAATATTTTATGAAATCAATCTTATTGGAAACTCTGCGCGCAGTAAAGTATACTGAAAACAGGAAAAGCCATTTTCATAGGCTTGTTCTGAAAATTGAGTGACTTTTGGACAAAATTTGACAAATATTTGGAGAGGTGTTACTTTAAAAAGAAAACTGATCTCAGATCTTATCACTGTCTTGTCTAGAGAGTATTCGTGCACTACGATACATCCAAGACGTACTGTAGCATGTAATGCCATACTTCCTTTGTATAGAAGATGTTTTTGTGTACTTGAGCGAGGCAGGAATTGCTGTTATAGAGAGACCAGCAGGGAATCCGGACTATTTAAAATCTTTGTACTACAGTAATTGTACAAGTGTACAATTAGATCATGCAGGGAGAGCTTGGACGGGTTCAGCTGCGGCCGGATCATACCTTGTCTTTGACCATTCGACCAAGTTTACCAAGTTACAGGAAAACCGCAGAAAACCTGCAACCTGAACGGACACATTTCAAATAAAAAAATTGTGGGTGTTGTTAAAAGTGAGTTTTTACGCCGATATTTTGCGACGCAGTGTATTGAAACAAATGAATTAAAGCAAAGAGTCTAAGACTGCCATATTTCCTCGTCGGTCATTTGCATTATGAATAAGTTCACACGACTCAGGCAAACAGAAGTAGAACTGCAACCCGACATAAGTTGGGTTATGTTAGGGTTAGTTAGGCTAAAGTTTTGTTGGCTCTAACATTACTTTTAACTTTGATTGTGTTTATTTTGAATTTGTCGATTGAAATTTGATTTGCACTAATTTTATTTGAGATTTCCAACGATTCTCACTAATTTGTATTCCTATTAGGATAATTTTTTTATTTATTTACCGTCTACCAAATATTTTCTGTTGCTTACTCCGTATGTTTATTAAAAAATCCTGTTTTAGTTACTGTACATAATTTAGTATTCAATACTTATTTTTTAGGTACCTAATAATCGACTACGAAGTGAGATTATATCAAACGACCAGTTTCTACCAGTGACTAACAAAGTCAACGACGAAAATTATCATGGGCACGATAATGACAACAAATTACAAGATTCAAATCTAACTGAAAATAATAATTACAAAAGACATTGTCCTCAAAGGCAAGAATATAGTGATATTCGTAATCACAAACCGTCTAACTACTACGATGACAATGTTATACCAAGTAAGTTTTCAAAAACGATTACATGAATCGAATTTATTTCATAGTCCATTCGTTTAAGCGCCCGAAACAATTGGCTTGGTAATTTTGATGAAGTATATTCTTTTTTAACTAAAATGAATACAAATTAATTGTACAAATATAATGGTGTTTATTTCACGTCGATAAGATTAGTATCAACAAACTAACAAAGCTTACAAGTCTGGATATATTTTATACCGCCCGATGTCCGTTCCAAATAAGTACTACGTCATCAGCGCCGATTGTATACGAGAGCGGCCGGCCTGTTTGACAAAATACTACTGGCTAAAGTGCTATGTTGAGTGTATTATATATTTATACTTGCGTCTCGGGGCAAGAGCCAGGGAGCCTGAATCGGGTGGCGCCGGCAGTTGTCGGTACCTGTCGGCTCAGATCTGTCTGACGCGCGCTCACTCAAATCAAAAGGGGTAACGCTGGTTGTCTGCGTGCAGGGGACTTTGACACTTTTTGACTTGAAAATTATTTCCCTTCACATTTTATGCAGACTTAGGACTGCCATCCTGCTAAGTAACATATTACTTTGCAGGAGGTATGTTTAAAAAAATTTTTTGTTCGGTTTTTATCCAATTTTATAAGAAAATTAACAACTGGTCGTGTAAAAAATGAACAGTAAAAGTTGTCACAATCCCTATAATGCCAAGAATAAAGGTTGGTAACAACTCTTAATGCTTGTAACAACTTTTAAATTTGTTAATTTTCTCATAAAAATGTGAAGTCTGAATAAAATGTGAGGAGAAATCATTTTGAACTCAAAAAGTTTTCAAATCCCCTGTACGCAGACAACCAGCCGTACCCCCTTTGATTTGAGTGAGCGCGCGCCAGACAGATCTGAGCAGACAGGTACCGACAACTGCCGGCGCCACCCGATTCAGGCTCCCTGGCTCTCGCCCCGAGACGCAAGTTAAATTTATTTCATAGCTATCCCGCCACCTTTGTACGAGTCAATTAAAAGTTACAATTAACTGGCTCAACAGGCATGGGGGGTTGAGGCCAGTGTTTTGGACTTGAGAAAAGACGATTCCAATACGCGGCTTTTGTTAACAGGTTCTAATAAATACACGCGGTGTTACATTAACAGATTAGTTTTATTTTAACAAAACAAAAATGGAGCTGGGTTTTCTCATGGTTCTTCAGATCAATTGAGCCAAATAGATTTCCTTGCAATGGCTACTTATTTTGTCACAAATAGATTGGAATATTTATGAGGCAAAAACAAGATTTTATGTGCACGGAACCTCTTAACTTTGATATACCAAGCAGTTAAGTTTAAACAAATGGTGATCGAGTAAAAAATAAGATATGTAGTTTTATAAAGCTTTCTATAAAAAAAGAAAATTAGACTGATTCAATTTTTAACTTACTCTAGCGGTGAAATTCGCTAGAGTGCAAAAAAACAAAAAAATCTAATTACAAGTAACAACTTGAGCTACTACATACATTATAATGCGTCAAGCTACCCTGTATCGTAAGTTTTAAGTTTTGGATATGCTATTTAAACAACGAAAGTGCCCATTTACCATAACAAAACCGATTACTTATACTTAATAAAACAGTATTTCTTCTACTGTCCCTTTTCATTGCATCACACCATTTTATTGTAATTTTGCTTCCTTAGGGATACATAAAAATACTTTATTTGGTGAAGAAATAGTGATGTTGGTACACTACAATATTTATAACGAACATTTGTCGATACTGACTCCAATGGCATATCTAAAAATACAACTAATGCGTCGCGATAGGCTGGTAAAACAACACAACAAAAGCCCTAACTCCCCATATGGGAGTTGGGACTTTTTATGATCATGATTATAATGTTTACAAACCCTAAAATAAATAATAGATTTACATAAAACAACGTTTAAAAGATTTGCAATAATTTTATTAAAATAAAATCAGTTTACATATATGAAGATCGTGCTTTTCAGTCTTTCATGAGTCAGCGTTTACCAAATCTGGCACTTCTGACTCTCTGATGCTCAACCAAAATCCACGCCGGTTAGATGGTGTAAGGGGGCAAAGTTTTTCAACTAGTTCTTTTTTCTTTGCTTTATTGAATCCTCGTACTTATCAGGCATGGAAAAGTTCTTAATGCATTTAGCACTTTTGAACTAGATTCTTCATATTTGGTAGAATACAAAAGACTTGTAGGTATCTCCTCTTTTAGCAGTTACTTTAACATCTGTGAGATAAGGTATGGAGTTGACAACGTCACCTCGACACTTAAGTTTTTGTTTTGATATGAAGTCTTTCCATGCAAAAAGATCCCCAACACCAAGTTCTTTGATGTTTACTTTTCCTGAGTTTGATTGTTGAACACACTTAACAAAATAGAACTGAACTGCTGCAGCTATGCTTTGTGTGTACAATATAGAGAAACAATGGAGTTGTTTGATGACTCAGCCGCTAGGAAGGCCCTAATTACAGGAAACCATGCAACTGTATCTTACGAAAGAAGGCCCTAATTCATGGTAGCACGGTTAACTTGAAGAGTAAAGGCACTAAGTACAACTCTTTGTCCTGATTTAGTAATTTTTCTTTTTTTTTTTTTCTTTTAGTGATAAAAGATTCCATCGAACCCATTCCCATGAAAGTTAGCGACTCTTACTTATTTCCTCGAAAACATTCTTCCAAGGATTCATCAGAAACTTGCAAGTGCTTTCTTTGTGGAAAGTATCTGAGTAATCAATACAATCTTCGGGTGCATATGGAAACGCACGAAGAAGCATATCATGCCTGTCAATCTTGCCCACACGTATCTAGGAGTAGAGATGCTCTGCGGAAACATGTTTCATATCGTCACCCTGAAGAGTATTACAATAAAAAAAGGAAGAAAATCGATACATGATATTTTTATTCAAATTATTAAAATTGTACTTAGAACTGTTTGTTTTATTTATCATAAAAACTTTTTAATATAGATACTATCAACACTAACATACAACAAAATGCACGTGAACCGCTTGAAATTCATAAATAATTCATTAATTGAAACAACCATGTGTGTATTACTTATGCACAAATGTATTGACAACATAATGTCTTCTAACAAGGAGATTTGTTAATGTTCAGTTTATGAAGCGCATAACTCGGCCAAAATACACCAAAGCGAATAAAAGATGCATGAAATAATCAAAATAAAATAGAAATCCTGATTGATAACTTCTCAGTGGCAATTTCATCTTCAGTTATCATGTCAATGAAGAGAGATTCTTCTCGTTCTTTCATCCAATATCACTTTGTCCCAAGAGTTTTTTTATTTTTTGATCAAAAAATGTTAGCTGGTTGAGAAAGAACTAGACATAAACCTCACTCGGTGAATTTGACAAAGTCTTGAAGGAATATCGGAAACTTAGTAACATATTTTATTTATTTACAAACTTGAGGAAGCTTTCTTAATTTTGTCTTAACACATCATCTTACAATTAGTTCAGTTAATAAACAAAAAATTACATCAAATAGAATACTGTACTTATTCCTTAAATCACCAACAAGTCTTTTTATTGTGAAAAAGATTCTTTAACGACATAAAGTGGCATCAATTTGAGTCAAAGAAGGTGAAATTAATTTTAGTTTCCTTCGGTACATGGGATCTTCTGCGAAAGGATTCTTCTCAAAGTAAACCGTAGCAAGATTTTTTAAATTTGACAAATTCTCGATGGTAGACCAATCAGAAATTTCATTATTGTTCATCTGCAAAAAAATTAATATATATATATATAGCAAATTATATCCTGACAGATGGTCATTAGCGACACATGTCTTCCATGAAGGACATTATATGAATTATGAGTCTGCCCAAGTTTTGCAATTGAGAAAATCTACAAGAAACACCCATTTTTCGAAATACTATATATTGCCCAAAATGATCAATGCATTAATAAAGAAGCTTAGTGTAATCTATTCATATCTTTTAGATTTTTTAAAAACAAATTCTATCAAAATTCAACGCTATTGACAACCAACTAACCTCACATAACCAATGAAATTCAACTTTACTCATAACGACCTAACCTATAAAATATAATGTCATTCATAAACTAGCCAATCCATACTCAACATCACGCACAACAACCTAACTTTATCTAACCTATAAAAAATCAACGCCACTCATAATCTAACCAATCAATATTATTAATGATTTCTTTAGTAACCTGAATCAATGTTTCAATCAATTAATTCTATCCAGCATCAATATTAGAATTGAATTTTGAAATCTATTTTGAAATTTTTATATTGTACTTGACCATAATTTCAGACCCAGGCGCTAAATACATAAGGATTCGAAAGCTCGAAATATATTAAAGTTAGTACATTTTGGTGTTTAATTTTGCCACATTCCCACTACGAAAATGATGCCACTTCGGCCAGCTCCATTGACATCAATATTAAAGCCGAATTTTTATCAAAGTATTACATACATTTTTTTTCCGTTTTGAGGAATTTCATAAAAAACAAATATTATTTTGATGTGTTGCCAACTAATTTAGAATAGATTTGAAAACTCGTATACGGGGAATATTCATAAGTTAGTGTATGGAGAGGGTGTTTGATGAAAATTTGTTCTTTTTATTATTTATTATGCAAAATAATAGGTTAGTGGAAACGTTCAATCAATCCTGACAGAAAGATTGGAAAATTACTCTATTGATGTTTACAGCCGTCATCTTCTTTGCCAATATTAAAAAGGGGGGATGACGAAATGAGTCAACAGTATGTCAACTTCAGAATCTCTGACGTTCGTTGTTCCCCGGCTGTAAATTTATTGTAATAAAAACAAACAACTATACAAAACCCAGAAAATGGTTTTAAGGATGTCCAAATAATGTGGAATTACTTTCTATTGTAAGTATACGATGGGTTAGGTTAATAATATCAATTGTTGGATGAATTCAAGACCTCACCTTAAGTTCTGACTGATTAGAGATCATCAGGGTGGTAAAATTTGTTATATTTGTTATAATACTAAAAATGTTGATACTAAATTAATAGAAAAAGAAACAAATTTACCCAAAATTCGGAGAGTTCGGCCAGATGTGAAATATTTTCGACAATCTTAATTTTATTGTGGGCCAAATCTAAAGTTTCCAATTTTTTATTCTCCGTAAGATTTTCTATCTTTTCAATTCCATTTTCTGATAAATATAACTCATTTAACTGTTTCAAGTTTTCCAAATTTTCTATAACTGTTAGTCTATTACTTTGAAGACTTAGGCACGTCAAATTTATAAGAGGGTCCAAATTTGTAATTTTGGATATTTTATTTTTTCCCAAATAAAGATACTGTAAGGAAGTTAAGCCTTCCATATTTTCAATTTCCTAAAAAAAATAAAAGTTAAATAAACAGTAGAAGCTAACATTTGTCAATGACAACTAGATTGAGTTGTAATCGCACAACTTACATTTAACACTTTTTTATAGGCAATAATTACAATACCCAATAATGAACAACTCTGTATATGAGGTAATTAATGAAAAATCACTTAAATTAAGTAATAATAGTATTACCCTTATTTTGTTGTCACCAAGTTCCAATAATGTTAAATTGTCCAAATTATTCAAGTTTTCTATCTTACTAATCTTGTTTGATGAAAGAAACAACTTTTTTAGCTTTGATAAATTCTCTAGTCCTTCTATTGAACGTATCCTGTTAAATGACAAATCCAATATCCTAAAAATTAAACCAAAAATAAAAAAATATGTTCAGTTACACTATATTAATTATAGTCATTTGAATGAGTCTGATAACTACCTACTAGAAACACTAATATTTGTTTTTTCAATATTTTTGGTCAATTTATGTGAACATAATAATTAATTTCATCTAGAATTGTGGTATTCAAATGATTTTATAACTAAAATTTGTACACAATAAATAATTTTTTCCACCAAAGCTGAAGACACGGTAAAGATAAGCTATGACACACTCATAGAAAAGAAATTAAATATATGAGAGTAACGAAATATAAAAGACTACTAATCTTAGTAATGTAGTAAAAAATAGTAGTGGACAACAGACCAATATCAATGGCATAATTAACAAATTTATAGAAGAATTTAAAAACTATCTAAAAAATAGCATAGTATTAAACATACAACACATTTATTATAAAAATTTCATTTCATTAAAATAGCCAATAGTGGAATGCCAATAAAACTCCACAACATAAAAACAAAGTAGTTTCTTTACCAAAATGATATAGAAATTCTATTAAATAAAATCCACTTCTCAAGCCAAACTTACTTCACTAATAATTCACTTCACAGTACACAACTTATTTTTTAAGCCAGCCAAATAAATAATACCGCTCATGCTGGATTAGCTATATTAATAAAAAATACTATAAAACATAAGTAGAACTTCCAAAATATGCTAAAAATAGTTTGCAAGCCATAGTTATAAGAGTTAGTATGAGGTTTTTAGCAGTCTACTGTTTACCTAGCTACAACTTAAGAGAAGATCTTAGTAATGTAATATTTTCTTTACTATAATCCATAAAATATGTTAGTGGTCTGTTTACCATTTTTACCCGGATACTAATTTTTTAATATTGATTGAATTTGGTGCCTTGGAATTTTTTTTTATATTTGATATTGTCTGTTGACATTTTGATGTAACATATTCTTATAAATTCTTATAAAAGTACAAACATTGCATTTCAACGATTTTCATATTCTGAGTTGTTGTATTATTATTACGAAAACTAATAAATTATTGTCAATGAAAAAGAACAATAATTAACTCCTATTTCTAGTTAGTACTAATTTATAAATAACTTTCAAAACTTACTCCAAGTTGACCAAGCATCCAAGGTTTTCAATTTTGGTTATTTGATTATCATATAGCTCCAATTCTACAAGAGTGGTTAAAGTATCCAAATTTTCAATTTTTGTAATTAAATTCCATCTCAAATACAGGTTTTCAATGCGTGTCAAAGGCTCTAAATTTTGCAGTTTATCTATACGACCATGGTTCAAATCTAACTCTAAACATTCAGGATCTATAATTACTATTTCATTAACAGTAGGACCAGTTTCACCCCCTAAAGCGGCACCGTCAGCGTTATCGTCTGAAGTTGAAGCTAAAATATTCCTTGAGTAAATTTATTAAAAACATAGCTTTGGATGTATCATGCATCCTAGGATTGAAGTATTAATAACCACCGTAGTGAATACCTTGATTAGCTTCAGGTTCTAATGTATTTTTCTCATTACTTGGAACAGGCATTGTATAAACTCTGAAGATTTTTGATAATTAATTCTTAAACTGTAACAGATAATCTTTGAACTCAATTAATCATAAAAACATTTATACGAACAATGAACATTATATTATTGACATACCAATGAACATATAATACCTAACCCTGTAACTTTAGGAATATTAGTCTATTTGTCTATTATATTGAATTGAAATTGAATATATTAAACAAAACTAATGGGAATAACACAACGTTGCCAAATTTTTCGAAGTAATTTTCCCTCCAGTAATTACTAATTTTTGATGGAAATAATATATTCCCATAAAACAAATCAAATTGAGAATTTGAATACTACCACCACATATTATTTTTTTTAGAGTTTTACCATATCTAATCCATGTTACATAAAGAAAACATAATCAAAAGCAGGGACCAAATCATTATTAAACTCCAAATTTGATACATTCTATGGTAGTAAATCTAGTTGATCAGACGATATGAGAAGATATTATTGAATGTGTGAATTATTGTTATTCAAGAACATATTTTCATTTCTGCAATGTTATATAAAGTGTTATTTTTTTAAAGGAAAAACTTATATAATGAAATTTAGAAAATAGACTTGGAAACATCGCAATTGTCAATTGTCATTAAAATTAACAGGGCCGAAATTTTAAGTCTCTTTCACAAATAATAGACGATTTACTTTCATTAACCAAACACAATCCAATTTTGTGACGTCAAAAATTACAGCAAGCTTATCATAAGGAAGCTTTTATCCTGGTGATATTGACAAGAGCAATTGTCATATTGAGTCAAGTTAATATTTCTTTAATGTTTTGAATAGATGTATTGCTCCGCTTCAGTTTTCTGGGCCCGTTTCTCATTTTCTGCTTATAACTTTGGAAGCTATTCACATTTTATTTACATCTTTTTTCTTTCTAGCCATTTATGGCACAGCAAAATTGAAGCTTTATTAAACCATAAACTTGAACTTAGAAAACAATATTTTTTAAAAAATCACTCAAAACGTCACTATAATAATAAATATCCTAAAATAGAATGAGTGGTAGTTGATGAGACACTAATGAACAAAGGACACTTAAAGATTCTTTAGGAACTCAAAGATGAATTATCGTAATCAACCATAGGCAAACGAAATAAACTCCAGATATAAATTTCTTTTATTTTGTCCTCTTTAGCTCTATCCTTCTTATGTTTTCTCTATTGCACAGAATGGCATCGATTTAAAATCGATCGAGTTAGTCCATAACCTTTAATAAATCGATTATTTAACATTAGTTCATCTATGGTATATTGTATGTTATAGGCATAGATAAAGGATAGTGGTTATAGGCATATATTGAGGAAACATCCAGTAAAAAGGGGTTCGCTCAAATTTATTCTAATTAAATTTTTTTCTGATGGTAAACACAAAAAAATAAATATGAAATCTAGTAAATCGGTTCTTTTAAACAAATTTGGAGACTTGAATTTTATAACAGTAAGATATTTGATTATTTTCTAATTTGTTTTTTGTCGGTCAGTAGAATTTTAAAATATATATATATATATATATATATATATATATATATATATATATATATATATATATATATATATATAAATTTGTTTATTCGTTTATTCATTTAAGAGTTTTCGTAGGTTGAAGACTGTGAATTACCCTCATTGGAAGGAAATCTGGAAGTCAAAGTTGAATATGGTGGTGTGAATTTTGCTGATATATATACAATAAAAGGACTAGTGGCAGATAAAAAGCTTCCATTTGTTTTAGGTATAGAATGTTCAGGAGTAATAACTGCTATAGGAGATAATGTGAAAAATGACAATTTCAAGGCAAGTAAACAATTTATACTATATCTATAATTCATGAAATATAATAAAATAAGCCTTTTAAAATTAAAAAATAATTGTTGAAATAGCTTGAGTTACCTGTTGCAGATCAATATAATCTAAAATCATTTAATAAACATAATTAATGATAATTAGTTATTAGTCAAACAAAAGAATATGGAATACCACTAACCATGGCCTTCATAAATTTAGAAAAGGACTTTGACTCAATACATATCCCAAAGCAATTATAGCCAGCACATATGAGGAAGCGAAACCGAGAATCATGATATATAATGAAACTCCTGAATTCCCAACAAGCAGAGGTGTAAGGCAAGGAGACTCAATATCTCCAAAACTTTTCATAGCATCATTGAAAGAAATATTTTGTAAATTAGAATGGCACAAAGAAGGTATGAGAGTAGATGGAGAAGACCTACTAGAACAAATAAATGAACTGAATACAGCTAGCAAGAAAGTAGAACTAAAAACGAACCTAGCAAAAACCAAGGTAATGTATAATGATCTGGTGGATAGACAAGACATCTTAATAAATAATGCTAATACCTGGGCCAACTAATAAAAAGCTCCTGATCACTACTACCAGGAATTAATCAAATACTGAAATTTGTATGCAGTGCATATGGGAGAAACTCATAAATATTCAAATCTAGAATGCCACTTTATCCAAAGAAAAGAGTCTTCAACCAATGCATATTATCATTCATGACATAAGAAGGTGCAACTTCAAAACTCAAGACTGAAATTAACTAAGAAACTCCAGGTTGCACAAAGATCAATTGGACGCAACAAGCTAGATATAACCAAAAGGGATCATAGGATAATAGAATGAAAAGGCAAAAGATTGAAAGAATGAAACCTTAAGCTAAAATCTGCAGAATTTAAGTTAGAAAATTATTGATATGAAATTTAAAATTAGTTGCTATGTTCTACTTAAGAGAGAATTAGACTTGAGTTGCTAAGGAAACTTTTAGCATTCAAATAGCAGTCAATTTAATTTTTTGATTTGATTTAAATATTGTGAATTTATTGGTTGATTAGAAGTTATTATAAAGTAAAAGATGTCTGATTCCGAGTGCTTTTTCACTCTATTGGATTTAGTAGAAGTAGCCAAAACAGGGTCACAAAAGCCATTAACGATGTGGTTAAATTATTCAATAATTAAAAGTGTGCTACTATCCAATAATAATGGAGAAATAAAATGGGAAAGGTTACAAGCCCAAGACAGCTGCGATTTTTGGGAGTACACAAATTAGTGATTATTTAAATAAAGCTCCTGATGACGTTTATTTAATGGTCAAAGTTGTTGTTTTATTTGAGATTGCAAAAGCTTGTCGAATTTGTGGAATAAGCCAGGTAACATTAGATGATAATGAAGATTGGGAAAATTTATCAATTTTGAAACTCAAGGAAACAAAGGATAATGCAAACAAGAGATTTGTAGTTACTGAAAAATATGTGAAATTTTACCGAATGTACATAGCCCTTCGACAATCAGGTTGTGGGTAAAAAAATCGTCTGTTACACTTGTTGAATCTGGAGGAGACCTGATTACATTAAAGAAACTTGGTGACTGGAAGTCATCAACGGTCGCTGAAGAGTATGTTGAGGAATAAGTTGGAATATCATCCTCCATGGTTGAAATCTTCTAGTCGATATTGGCAGTAATATCGTTTTTTAAAGTCAAAATCAAGGTGGACGTTTCGGCTTTGAATAAAAATGTTTCTGGATCGAATTCTTCACTTACCAGTACAGAGTCTTTCTGCTAGTTCTCTCTTCTTACTGGACGTTACCAACTCATGATTCTCCAGTTTGGTTTTCAGTTTCGTCACTTACAAGTCACCAAGTCTCTTAGCCATGTTTGTCACTATTTATTTATGTATACTCTTTTTTTCGGTGGAGTGAATTCATGCACTGTCTTTTACTCACTTAACTTATTTCAACACTTACACTAGACTTAACTAACTTATATAATAATTAACTTATCACTACTTATACAACTACTTTCCTAATTTATGTAAATTCATTGATTACTTTTCTGTTCACTATGACTTTTTAATATAAACTAACTGTAGCTGTTAAACAAGCTCGAATATACATCAGAATGGACATAACTAGAATTTTAGAAAGTAGACAAAAAAGAAAAACAAATAAATAAAAAATCCTTCCTAGAAATTATATATTTGCAATCAAATTACGAAAAAATAATAAGTTAAAATACGTTATTCTATTTTTAGGTGGGTGAAAGAGTTGTTTGCTACGATTACACCGGCGGTTTATATCGAAACACTTTAAGATTACCACCTACTAATTGTTTTTCACTACCAAAATATATTGACTCTAAATTAGGTGCAGCTATTTTTGTTAACTATCTAACAGCATATTTCTCTTTAATTCATTTAGGAAACCTTAGAGAAAATGAGTCGATACTTATTCTATCATGTGCAGGTAAAAATGAACGCTGAAAGTAACTAATATATTTTTAAAATGTCATTTACTAACCACTTGATAACAAATAACGGCGAAAAACTTGATATTAGGAAAAGAAAATTATTTATTTCGTGTAGAGTATATCGAAATGTTGAGACCTGTAGACTTCTGGAATAAAAAAAGTTTATTTAACCAAACTTGTGTTTTTGGTAGCCAAGTTAAATGTTGAAAAATAAAGTACGATAATATTTAACGGTTAATAGCAGTAAAAAATCAAAAATTAACTTATAATAATTGTTGAGACTGCTCTTCAGTGTGATTGTTGATTATTTTACAGAAAACTGTTAATGTAGGTGGTTCCGCACTGTCAATTTGAAATGTTGAAGTGCTCGGTCAATGTAGAATCTATATAATCTCTAGTAATTAAGAAAAAATCTCCTAATAAGCCGTTTGATGAGTCTTGGATAAAACTCATTCATCTGTTCGACCTGGTAAAACAACGAGAGCTATCAGATTAACGATTATATGTTTATAATTAGACAATGCTTTTATTGTTTTCCAAATTATTCTCCAATACACCTTTTTATGCCTTTGAACTAATTCTCGAAGCATTTTTTCCATTCCGATTGAGGTACCTCCAAAATATTTGATTTGAACGCTTCAACCGCTTCTTCGTTGATCTCCCACTGACTAACACTTCTGGCAAACAAAGGCTACTCTACCAGTTCGAATTGAGTGTTCTACGGTGGCGACATGTCCAGTTATTCCTAAAAAAAAAACAGGAGGCTATTTGATTCGAAGTACTTCGGGCGCTAATAACTTTTGTTGGATTTGGATCGTCTTGAAAACCCCATACAGTCGATTGTTTCGGTTTTATATGCATAGATCCATGATTCGTCACCTGTCAAGATCTTAAAGACGTCTTTTCCAACAATTATGCAATATCCAAAGCGAACAAATCTTTTTGACAGCCAAATGTTCTTGCAATTCTATTTTTTGACCAAGCTGAATGTTTAGAGTATCTGTAAACAACTCTTATGACGTATGACAACAATTGAAAATGTCAAAGTGTCAAGTGTCAAAAAATTACATAAATTGTTTTCTCGTAGGCGTTCCCCAATTCTAGCAATTATCTTTTGATTTTGCACTGGAAGATTCACCACAATATCTTGTAGCCATTATTGATAAATTTAGCAAAAAATTCAAGGCGACAAAAACCTCCCACGCCAATATTCTGTTATGTTACCACCGTTTTAAATTAATACATTTCATCCATCGAGCGAAGTTTAATCTAGGAGGTTAGAATATTATTTGAACTAAACTTAATCAAAGTCAATTATAATCATTACACGTGATTACTGAACACACTGTTTAAACCGCAACTTCACCAACACTCATAATTACACTGATGTCTGACGTGCGTCTTCAGAGACTGAAGGTTAAGTCTCTGAAGACTATAACTTGGTTATCGAAACGGACGTCAGACAGTGTAATATCACCAACGGTTTCTTGCTTCTATAAATGCATTTTGATATTACCCAATAATAAGTATTAATTTATTTGAAGGTGGTGTTGGATCCGCAGCTGTTCAGATATCCAAAACTGTAGCCGGAGCGCACATTTCGGGTTCAGGCTCCGCAATAAAAGAAGCACGTGCAAGAGAAAATGGAGTAGAAAATTTCTTTTGTAATGAAACTTTCGTTGAAAAGGTGAAAGATCAAAAATTTGATGTAATTTTATGCAACGAGAGTGGACCAACTTTTTCGTTCCTACAGGGTTGTTTGAAACCTTTGGGAAGAATAATTTTGATAGGTAAGATGCTATGTGATTTATCATCATTGACAAAATATGACCAAAATACCTGTATTCATTCATACGATCTCTAGTAGGCAAACGGTGATATTTTTCAAATATGAACATCGTTAACTCAAATGTAGTCCAATTTTCCCTTCAGATTTATTTGTGAAAATTATACAAAAGAATTAAATTCTATTTATCCATTCTCTGATTTAAAATATGAATCTCATCAGAAAAAAAATCACTTTAATTTCTTATTTCTTAGACCTTTTGATATATATATACATATATTAATGCATCTAAATGTTCTTAATTTTAGGGCTCCTATACAATATTTATTTCAAGTTTGCTTAGGACAGTTTCATCAAGATCTACCATTACCAATTGTGCTATAACACTTGAAATGGAAGTCCCCATAGCACAACCATAAGTTTGTTTGATATTTCATTTTCATATTTGAAATATGTTGTTATAAGTGTGAGTTCTATAGCTTTTATAGTCCCATTTTTTCATTAATAAAGGATAAACAGATACTATAATCAATTTAAAAACAAAACATCAAAATATAAAACATTTTTCCTTACCATATGTACAAGGACTTTCCCAACAATTATCGAATTATTTCAATACATATGATATTAGTATAAGCCATATAGGACATAATTTGTTATCCAAATATTTCACTAAATTAAAATCTAAAACACCAAAAAACAAAAGAAGTAATATTATATATCAAGTGCCTTGTATTCATTGTGAAGTTCTTGGGACACGAAAAAGAGAATTTTTAAAAATGGTTCACATTCATAAGAACGGAAAAGCTATAAATGATAAAAAAGACCTAAATAATTTAAGTAAAAATTATATTACTATTTTGTAAATTCTAATAAAACTACAAATAATTTAATTGACTACTGTTATATAATTGAGATGTAAGGACTAGGAAAATATTAATTTTTCTTATTAGAACAAAGTTCTAAGTTGATTTCATCCTCATTTTGATATTCATGATCTATAGATCATTATAAATAAGCAAATTGTCAGTGTCAATATCATATTTTGATAAAAACTTAGAGAAAAGTCGAAACGTCAAAATTTATTTTTAAAAAATTATCAACAAAAAAAACTAATTTTAAAACAGAAGAGCCCTAAAATTAAGAACATTAAGATGCATTAATATATATCAAAAGAAGGTTTGAGAAACAGGAAATTAAAGTGATTCATATATATGTTATCAGTTATTTTGAGGTTATATAAATATGAATATTTCTCCACAGCTTCAACTATGTTTATAGTTGTTTTTTCCTTTGGCTTTTGGTCGGTATTTTGTTAAATTATATAATATACAGTGCAGATATTGAGTCCTATCCCTCCTAGTAGTCTCCATTATTTTAAATAGAGGTAGAAAATCCTCGAACCCGCCAATTTTTATTTTAATCGGTGTATTATAAAAAATTGTCACCCTTTCTTCTTATCTTTGACAGCTACTCCTCAGATATCTTTAAGTAGGAAGTTTCAAAACGTGTTTTATAATTTTTCTTATTCCAGGTGCGAACAACTTATTGCAGACAGAAAATGCATTGATAAAAACTACTGAAAATACCGAAAATCAAGAAAATGTACCCCTACTTTCTCTTTTGGTAAATAACCGGGCAGTTTCCGGTTTACATTTAGGTACACTTTTAGCAACTGATCCAGAAAAAGTGAAAAATACCTTAGATAGAATATTCCTTATGGTAAAAGAACAAAAGTTGAATCCGATTATACATTCCGAATGGAAAATGTCCGAATTCATCAAAGCTGCAAAATTATTAGAAGAAAGAAAAAATGTTGGTAAAATTTTGATAAACATGTTTGAATGATTACCATTATTGTCAAGACTCTCAATTTACTGAGCCCTAAAAGCACTACAAAACAGGACTATCGTAAAATTTACTATGGAAACTCGCAACTGACAGAAAAACTTCGTAAAAAGATATTTTTGAGTATTTTATAACAAATAATTTGAATATATTGTAACGTTTTTCGAAACAACGTTCGCTAAATTGTATAAATTCCATTTACATGTAAAATTATATTATCACACTAATTACAACGCTACTTACAAGTTAGTAACTGACAATCCCTTTAGATTTTACGTTCTATCGCCTGGATTGTCCCTTTGATGATAGCCATGAACCAACAAAACACTTAACGTGTTAAACCATATACCCTAATAGCCCTAAAGCCAACTTCATGATTTCGATATGGTATAATGAAATTTGGTTACATCTCGTAGAAATCACCTATTTTTTTGTGTATTAGAAAATTGCAACCCACCAAAAAAAGGTATTTTTTATAAACCTAATTAAATGAGTATTTTGTCTTATCAAATACTGGACGTTAACCATTTAAACCTAAATAATACTACAAAAGATATAGATGTAATAAACTTTACTTGATCTCAAAGACAATTATTGGGTAACGCATTTAAAACTTAACAAACCCATTTGAAACTTCAAACTAGTACCAATTAAAAATACTACAAATTATCTCCTGTCGGTTTTTCCAACACCCCTCTTTCCAGAGAACAAATGTTTTGGCATCTTATTTCCAATAAATCTGTCAGCCTCTCCCTTCAATCCCATTTTCTTGACTTTCTTGCTGATAGCTCTATGTGCTATTTTAGCCAATTTCTTCTTCATAGCTATATCTTTAATACCCATCTCATTCCTTGGTGGTTTAGACAAAGACCTATAACAATAATCAAATATTACTAAAATGTTCACGTCCCCCATTACCCTTAGAACATTTGTATGAAATGTACGAACAGGTGTCTATGAAACTTATACGATAAGAAAAAGTTGAATGATGCTAACAGGAGTATCCTAGGTGGAAAAGAAAAACAAATACTTTGTATGTATTAAAAGCTGCAGAGTTTTTTTTCTCTAAACACGCTAAACTCTGGTTCTGGTTTGAATGATTGTTTTTAATATTAGATAGATCATTCATCGGCAAATAATGATATGTCCAATGAAAAATAGAGGATATTTGGAAGAGAAAGAGGCACAAGAGGTGTTAATAAACATGGTTTGACCTCCTCAGAGACCGAATCACAATCTCACTGTTGTGGAGAGAGTTTAAACAGTCACAGAATGTAAAGGAGGATTTTTTGATGAAAAATCTCAGCTTAGCTAACCATAGCCATTTTTAGCAAGGATTATTAATATTTCTTTACGCTTATCAAGTATATTGATTGTAAAAAAGTGTTTTACTGGACGATTTATCAGTTCAATTAAACATTCGATATTTTATTGGATTTTTATTTAATTTTTCTTCTTTAATTAAGGTGGTCTTAAACTTGTTCCTGCAGTGTAGGTCTGTATTGACTATTTTAAAAATAGAGGGATTACACATGAAAGTGATAAAAGATAAAAATCTATCAAGTCCAAAAGGTTAACTCAATATATAGTTCAGGGAGCAACTAAGACTGAAATTTGGTGTAATTTGGAGAAAACTGTATTTTTGCATGAACTTTCCTTTTGAGGTTCTAAACAAAATTCAAATCTCCCTATACTGCTAAAAATGTTACTTTAGCTCATTTTTATTGAAAAATGGTGATCATAAAATTTGGAACGGATATTACTTTTTAGAAAGATAATCAATCTTTGGGTTCGTTTGATGCAAATTGTTACATGATGTACCTCTATGGTATTGTTCAATTTTCAGTCCTGTATGGAAATGGAGGATTATCTAGTAATATTTCCTTGTTTACATAATATTTTAATTTTTTCCATCCAAAGCCAAGCTAAACCCTCTTATTAACAAGCAGCTACCACTCTACTTTCCATTGTTATAAAAAACTTGTGAGAAAAAATCATCTTTCATCTCTCACCATTTACTCAATACATAAATCCTAAGTGGATCCAAAAAGAGAGAATGAAGGTTACAACCACAAATGACAATAAAAAAATATAAGTAACTAGAATAAATGGGGGTAGAACACTTATACTTTCAATAGTATTTGGTACACAAATCTCTTACATTTTTGTTGGAAATGTTCTTCATATTTTTCTATAGTTTTGAAATATTTTTAAAAAAGTGATTGTTAGTGTAATTTTTAAAAATTTTCTACCTAGTTACATATATTTACCTGCTTCTATTTAGAGAAGTACTTTCGCTAACTTCCATTCTCATTTTTTTAACAGGAGGGCCCATTGATCTGCTTCGCTGTTTAGTGTTCATGAAGTGAGCATCTTCATTATCAGATAAATCAACACCAAGTTCTGCCATACTATCACGTAATTTCGACACTGAACGATCCCTTACCTAAAACCACATTTTTTGAAAAATTATGTATAACACAATATTATTTTATTGAATATACTTTAGCACCAGCTGTCCTAGGCATAACTGGTTTTCTACTTTGTTTATTAATCCTAGCTTCATCCTTAATAATTGCTTTTTTGTGCCTGATTTGTAAAGCCAATTTCTTAATTTCCCTCATTGTATCATCCAATTCTATTTTAGGAACAACATACATTCCTGTTTCCTCCCTAAATTCTTCATCTTTCTCCAATTCTGCCAGTTTATCGAAGATATCCGGATCAATGTAGTCTGCTATATTGTGCCCTTCCCAAATTTCTAAAAAAAAGTATGTTAGTAAATTCTATTAATAATTTAATCATTTAAATTACCTGGTATAATATCATATCTTTCTTCTTCTGGAATATCAACATAATGTTTCTTAAGGTCTAGAACATAGTCATCTCCTTCTTCTAGTTCTATATCTCTCTCTAATTTACGTTTACGTTTTTCTTCTGCTAACTGCTTCTTGACTAATACACTTTCTGGAATACAAGGTGGACGAGCCTTATCATCCCTTGGTTTTGGCACAGCTACATGAAGTCTGTTCAATACTCCATCCACCTAAATTAATATAATGTGATAGTAATCATTAACTGTAGTTTTTTTAAACAGATTTCTTTAGAAAATTGATAATAGTACCTTTTTAGTTCTCATTTTTTGGTCTACTCTGAAACTTAACAGTTTCTCACAAGCTTCAGTTTTTACTTCCATTACACCCGTTTCATCAACTGTTGACATTTCTATTATTGTTAAATCTTTATCTTCCTCAATAGTTTTAAGAGCTTTTCTTTTATCTTTTGGCAATTCATCCATTTTAATTATATCGCATTTATTAGCTACTATCAAAAGAGGTTTGTTTGCAAACAAAGGTTTTATCGATTCAAATAGTTTAACCTATAACAGTTTAAAAAAGTTGGATTTTGTAGAGCCCTTGTTGATTATTCTACTGAATACATTGTTTAGTAAAAGTTTAGTTTAGTTAAAATAATGCAGGTCTTCTAGTTTTTTTTGTTAATTTGTTAATTTTTTGTGTTTATAAAATCTTATTTATTGATTTAATGTCCCAGATTTTGGTTGCCTGGAGTTGGCAATCCTGGTTGGTATAGTAGTAGTAAACAAGGTATTCAGCATTAACAGTTCAATGTGCTATTAGTTTTATGAGTGATCTAAAATTTACCTGTTCATCTATAGCATGTCCACACTGTTCAGAAAGATCTAGAAAATATAAAACACAAGCTCTAAGATGAGCTAAAGCAGTCACTGCCTGCATTTCAATAACATTTCTTTCTTCTAATGAATGATCCAATATACCAGGAGTATCAATAACTTGCCAACGTAAATATTTATAATCAGTGTGACCAACATACAATGATTTTGTGGTAAATGCATATGGTTGAACTTCCACGTCAGCTCTAGTAATCTTGTTTATAAATGAAGACTTCCCAACATTTGGAAAACCTAATATTAAGATATAAAGTTTATTGAGAACCCAATAGAAGATTTCAGTGTACTCAAACTGTCCACCATGATATTTCTAATACAAAGACTCAGATAATAGTTATTTATGTATCAAGGCACTGAACTCATATTTCTTGTTTAGCTGATGCAACTAACCAGACAAGTGACAAAGAGACTTGAACGCCGTGTTACATATTAGATTTTTTTCAAAATCACCCAGTTTCAAAAATATTTATGAAAATATTTGAAACTGAGGTGAGCAGAATAGGTTATGAGTACTGCATTTAGTTACACAGCTAAATATGTTTATTTTTTAAAAATCTGCAAGCAAATCTATTACTTGAGTGATTTCACTGCCGATTTCTATTGACCAATTGGCATTATGTTTCACTTTACTGCAAATTTCGAAAAAAAAATATTTTTTTACAGCCCTTCACCCCTTTCATTTCTAGTAACTAGTTGTGCACCTTTCCTATTTTGCATGGTTGTGAAAAAAGTCAATTCATCAAAGAAATTGTCTATATATTTGATGTAAATATCTAAATAATTAGTTTTTGAAACAAAAATTTGATGTTTTTGAAAATCAGAAGTTTAAAAATTTTTCTTGCTATAAAATACACCCTCATTTGTAACAATGATCCAGATACTTGATGACTTAAGTTAATTACCTTATCATTGAGTCAAATGCATAAGAATTTAAATGTTCGAATGTAGGCTTAGTTTTCCAAATTCTGGGAACTTATCACATCCCAGTTACAAAAAGAAATTATTTAATGTTATTAGCTGCCTTGTTTAGAAAGTATAGTGTATAATTTTTTGAAAACATTTTTTGAACCTTGTTCCCTCAGATCAAAAAATGTTACTGTTGTAACTGATAAAACTATAAAATATGAAAAACGTACCACATATTATTATTGTTCTAGTGTATGGATCTATGGAAGGTAATCTGGCCAAATGCTGTCTAACTTGTTCCAAATATGTTAAATTAGAGGCCTGCCTTCTCATGATAGTGGCCATTCGCCCCAAAGCAGCTCTCTTGAGTTGTTTACATCTGTAAAGTGAATCTCCATACTTTAATAACCTTACATAATCTTTTGCCACATTATCTATTAAATGTCTTGCAGTATTTATTTGACCCAAAGCTAATTTGTAATGATCTTTATCGTATAAAACATTCATAAGATCGGCATAAAATGGATGTACATCGTCGAGTTTTGGAAATTCCGTTAAAATTTGAGTTAATCTGTCATGAAAACTTTGTTGGGAAAATTTCACTTTACGCATATAAAAAGCTCTTATTCTCGTGATTTTATATTGTTTGTGAACAACTGTTGGCGTCTTCCGCTGTGTCTTTGATAGAATAATATCTATAAAGTCCTAAAATTGAGAAATCATTAGCAGGCCTTAAATAAAAATTAATATGTCTTACTTTTGCTGTAGGGACTACAGCTATTTTTTTGAAGTTATACATCGACATCTTGAAATTTGAAGTACTTGTTGCTAATCCTATAAATTACATAAATATTAATTTATTTTCTGAGTGTATTTTCCATATCTTTCCACGTGCTTAGCACACACTCACCCTAGCTGTAAAAGATAGATGACAAGTGAATCATTGGGTACGTTCCACTTAGCTCCATTAATGACATATTTTATGCAATTCGCGGGCGAAGTGAAAACACATATACGAAAAACAATGTTAGAATTTCTAATGCCATTCAAGGCTAAAAACCGTGGTGACCCGGAGCATAGAGGTTACAACCTCATATATATATATATATATATAATACTCCTATCTGAGTTAGTTAGTTAGTTAGTTTGGGAAAAAACGTCCCTATGTTACGGTGCCGGAAATATTCATTTTCTCTCGTGACACTTTTTCTATATTGCGCATGATTGAGAATGCGTAAAACCGAGCTAGAATCTCGGAGGATAGAAAAATCGTTGCCATTCAGTCTTCCTTAGTCGGAACAGCTTCCACTGTCCATAAAAAAGTATTACATATATGCAAGGTCCAAGCTTTGTATTTCGTGCCATGCATGACACTTGCGCATTATGTCGAATTGTCCTGTTACGCATTTTGACTAAAAATAATCTGTAGTGTTTCTCATGAGAAAATTCATCGTTTATTTTTGTATCCGCATTAAATCAAAAGATGGCGACATTAAACTTAACCTCAAAAAAAAGCGAATGTGCAAACTCTGTTGGCAAAGTTGTATGTACGTGCTACTTCGCCCGTGAATTGCATTAGAAATATACTGTAGGTGTTGTCGATGAGATTAAATGAGTTGAAGCATGTCATCATATGACAGCCTTCCAAATCTGTGCAACGTGGAAGAATTTGGACTGGGTTAAGAATGATTTTCGTAAACTCATTGGTTGTTTTAGTGACAAAATTGACTGCAACGTGAGTTTCATGATTGTTGATACTGAGAGGTTGAACAATCCAGATTGTGTTCCAATGATCACTGATGTTAGATGGAACGTACTACCTTTGAGAAACATACGCTATAAGGCACACATTCCAGTCCAATCAGAAAGTCTCAGCTATTGTAGGCAGAACCCGCCAAATTTAAACAGATAAATAGAATGTAGTGGCTGTTTAAAATTAACTTGTCAGAGTACTTTTTTTATTTACCGATAAATTTATACAGTGAGCAACAAAAAAATGAATAAAAAATATTTTAGGTGGTTGCTATAACAGCTCAAGTGTTGCATAGAGATGAATATTGATAAAAATCAATATATTCTCAATGCTAAATGAGGTTAATGAAAGACTGAAAATAAATCAAAATTGTAATTAATTCACATTAAAAATTCACACACGTTACAATATTTTCTTGTAATATTTTGAAATAATTCATTTTTCTTTACACTTTTTCAGGCTTAGGTCTGACAAAAAAAATAACACTTGTTCAGTGATTATGTTTATACTAAGTGGATTCTAAAAAATATATTTGACTATGTTTTATTTAAAATATATATTTTAACCCTTACGATGTAATTTTTAACTGTGGTAATACGTTTGTTTATATTTTTCTCTTTTTTAGTGGGTTGGGTATTATGAGAAGAAACTCATTCAAAATTTTTAATATGTTCGATAAAACAATTAAAATTCTCGACTTGCACACTTATGAGTTTTTGATTCAAAACTTCAATTATTACAAATCACAAGATATATACATAAATTATTAAAATATTTAAACTGAAAATGATAACTAGTAAAAAATGTAGATTATTAATGTCATCTTTAAAAGAGGTTGGTAAATACTATAATACATATATATTTAAATATTTACTTTTGTAAAGATCTTAAAAATATGAGTTCATCTCATCAATTGGTCTTCTAAATATTTAAAATAATTGTCGCTGGTTTCCTTAAATTTCTTAACATTTGTTTCTTTTAATAAGCTTCTTATCATTGTCTTCATTATCTTTATTTCATCAATTCTTTTATTATTTTGTGTATTCACGCACCTCCTCTGAATATTCCAATTCTTAATTATATGCTATATATAAGGTAATATTCTTGGTTTTTCTTCTTCACACGTAATATTGGTTCATGCATTATAGTAGTATCTGCTAAAAAATTATCTGCCTTGATCTTCCTAAACCCTTGCTCTATTATAATTTCCAAATGTGTTTCATTATCACCTTAAGTGACCCTAATAATTAATTAATGATTAGTTGTGCAAAAATAATGATCTTTATTTATAATTACTTTGAATGCATATTTCAATAGATATTGTCATTTCCAATGAGTAATTTGTTTTTCCTTTGATATGCATAATCTAATCCTCTACTTACCTGTGATTTCCATGTTCCAAATTCTTTGAAGTTCCTAAAATTAAAAACAGTTTGATTATTATGTTATGCATATTTGTTAAATGCTTATCGAGCGAATTGTTGATAGTCAAAAATTCTTTGTTGAATATTCACATGTTTTATTTTTCCTAAAAATAAACTCAATTAAATAAATCTTTAATTGGCTGTATGCATATTTGTGGAGTTACTTAACCGAGTAATAATAATTGTGCATTTTCTTTTGTGAATTTTTAAGATAGTTGTATTTATTAAAATTGCACAAGAAAATACACATCTATTATCACCTGGTTACCGAATCTTAATTATTTTTTAACAATAATTAAACGTTCCCACCACCTCCATAATAATGTAACCTTTACAAACCTCTCTGGATCCATGATTTTGCTTTCTTTATGATATGATAAACAAAAACCACATACTATCACAAAAAAATTATTTAAAATTCTTTCAAAATGTGTCTAGGAGCTGGAGAAAATTATTAAAAACTAAATTAAATTACATAAACATTTTAAGCGGCTAAAATATGCCGAAAATCGCAATCGCAAGAAAAAATCTAAAATAGTCAAAGACACAGTTGAGAAATTTATTTCAATTTAGTCGCCGTCGTTGGCGGTTTGAAATGTTCAGTAAAGTCGAAATCGGCTCATTCTGATTGGTCTGGAATGTGAGCCATTTAGAGCATGCTTGTCTACAGCTATATCGGCTTTAACAACAATATGTCTCTAGTTACGTCCAGTATATAATCTTAGGTTATGTCACTAGCCTGTAGTTTATCTATGGAAAAATGGGTGTGCTTTTTTAAATTTTCGTATTAGAACATTTAGTACTCTATGTTCTAAGATCTATGTACTCATTGATAAAATACAGTTCAGCTAATGTACTTTCTTTGACTTTAATATATTTTTGCGCCATGATATCAATAACATTCCATTTCCAAAAATAGAAATGCCGCAGGAAGTGTATTACTGTAATATTATTATATTTTTTCATTATTCTCATTTAATTTAAACCTAAGATGAAAAATAAAAATTATTCAAATAATAGTAAAATGTTCTTAGTTCCACTGAATATTTTGAAATAGTACCAAAATAAAAGCCATTGTTTATGGGAAAGGCTACCTTAAATTCTGAAAGTTTTGAGTATTTCCATCTGCCAAAAAATACTTCAATATTAAAAAAACTGAAATAAACAAAAATCAAGCTACGTAATAGTTTAGTGATTTGGTAGAAGTTATCTATGGAAAAAAAGCTGTTATTGACATAAAATTCATTAATATAAATTAGTAATTTGGTAGATATTATCAAATACCATAGACCCCTGATTACACCAAAAAACATAGATGTGTATATAATCTAGCTATTTTAGTAATATTTCATGGTTTGATGCTGGCTATAGGTCAGGCTCACCAACTTTAATGCAGATACATTATTTTATTAAACCATAATTTTTGATTTATTCGGCGCATACAATAAATGAAGATCAATATTATCAGCTGCTAATTTCTTATTCTGATGATTAATTAATACGATGAAGCAAGAATTTTCACAAAAAATAAAAACGCATACTATACATTTCAAATTTCGCGGGGAACTAGTTGTCGATTTCCCTGAGCGGAACAGTTTATTTGTTGAAACGCATGCCCAAATTACTCCTTTTGGATTAGTTTCCATCTTGATCACATGTGAGTAGTACATTTTTCTGTATTTATTTTGGGAATAAATGAATAAAAGTTGATTATCTCAATGTTTTTGAATAGTGTAAATATTGTAGTAACAATAATAACATTAGAGTGTATTTTTATTATGTACATTCACAAAAAATATATTTATTCAAATTGTTTGACAGTGCATGATTTGGCTATATTCGCGCCATGTTGCATTTGATTATTAACAAATCTTGAATAGTTCAGTAAAATTTTCTATTTCTTATTTGTGAATCCATAAGTTTAGAACCCTGATAGTCAGTACTTAAAGGGAAAACTTCTAATTCACTGGTTTCCATTGTATTTATTTGTCCAAGTCAGTGTAGAACTCCACATGGTTCTATGCCGCGTGGACACTTTAATATGATTTGTTTTCATTCTTTGAACATTGTACAAGTTAAGTGTGCCGATAATTCAATATTGTAAGACATTTTATAGAGATTGCCGTATATCATATTTTAAAGTTAGTTCACTGTAGTTGCTTTCATATATAATTTTTAGTTTGTACAAGCAATTTTTTCGCTTTAGTAGACAAATTGTTAAATCAAGGTAATTATTTATTTCTTATATAAACCTTTTGATCGAATAAAACTGTACAGTTGTATGTTTTTTAAAAATTTTACACACCTTATTTCAAAGAGCTAGATATCGATGTTACAATTCCAAATACAAAGTTAACGTTTTCACAAGTAATAATTTTAATATACTTTTTATTTATATTCTTTATGTTTTGGTATTATTATTGCAGCTTACAAGGTAGAAACAACTGTATAAACAATGGCAGATAATTTAGATGATTCACATTTTGAAACTGGAGATTCCGGAGCATCTGCTACCTATCCTATGCAATGCTCAGCATTGCGTAAAAACGGTTTTGTCATGTTAAAATCTAGACCATGTAAGATTGTAGAAATGTCCACTTCTAAAACAGGAAAACATGGACATGCTAAAGTTCACTTGGTTGGTATTGATATCTTTTCCGGTAAGTCATTTTAATTTTTGTATAAAAAAAGATTCATGTAAAATAATCCAATGTATTATTTCTTTTTTGGATTAAAATATTTGTATTACATGGAGATAAGTTTACAAAAATTATATCAGATATATATATATATATATATATATATATATATATATATATATATATATATATTTCTTTTGTTATGTTGATATATTGTAACTTCAAAAAGTGTAGATACATTTTACAAAATTGTAATTTTATATTTTTATGACTGATGCTGAGAAATATTTTAATTTGATTTAATACATTCTTATTTCAATTGGTGTACTTCCTTTATTTCTAAAATGCTCTAACTTGTGGTTATTTCTCTTTCATAGCTTTAACGGCTCCTTTCAATATGAATTTTGACATAAATTTGAGTTGTCATTCTATAGTCTGGATCCTTATTCCTTCACCAAGTTCATTAAGAATATGGAATTGTAATGTTGAATCATCATCTAATATGTCAACTATTTTATACATTGAACATGCTTAAATCATTCAAAAACACGTACTCGCGATCATCACCATAAACTTATGGTTATGTTTCAGTTGTGGTTTTCTCAAGTTTAAAAACAATTTGTTGCTCTATTTTTACACTTAACATTTATCAGGCAAAACAAATCTGATGTGAATAAAGGCTACGTTTCTACTGATATCTTTACAGTAGGGAGAGGCGCTACATTTGTAACTAGTTTTACATTACCAGCTGTTGGTTGTTGATATGCACACTTCTGTATCACTGTTATTCTCGTTATTTAATAGCCGTACCTCGAATATGGACAAAATTAGTAAAGTATATTATATATATTACTATATGAATAATACTTACGAATTTGATACTATATATAACAAACAAGTATGAAACATTTCTTTGGGTTAGTCATGAATGTTCAGTATTTTTGTTTTTTTTTTCTTATCAATTTTGTTTGTAAAAATACAATTAAGGTATCTGCTGACCTATGGCATACCATACATATTAGATTATATTAGATAATGTAATATTTTGTCCAACACAAATAGTATATAATAATTTTATGACTTTGGTCTAAACTTAAATCACTGATTGTCTCTGTGTTACCTGAATATCAATATTAATTTGATTTTGGGCGTCAAGAGAGGCATACAACAAATCCATATTTCTACAAACATGTATGGTTAACATCATAGTATGCTTAATAAAATTTGGAAACAGTTTTTCTACTTTATAGTTTTTAATAAAATTAAGTGAAGACTCTATTATTAACAAAATACATGTACTTTGATTTATCCAGGAAAAAAATATGAAGATATTTGTCCTTCAACACATAATATGGATGTACCTCATGTCAAACGTGAAGACTATCAATTAACAGATATTTCTGATGACGATTACTTATCCCTTATGTCTGATAATGGAGAATTGCGTGAAGATCTTAAGGTTCCAGATGGGGAAGTTGGAGCTCAAGTACGTGCAGAGCATGCCGCTGGCAAGGATATATTATGTACTGTACTCAAATCGTGTGGAGAAGAGGTAACAAAAATTTTTATAAGATTTAACTCTGTGTAGTTTAATGAAAACTCTTTCTATTTAATGGTTAATAATCTATAAATATTTTGAATATTTGTTAGAAACAGTTTTTGTATATATCGGTATTGACTTATTATTTTTTTAAATTTATTTTAATTTCATTTTTTACCCTTCATTTTCTATGTTTAACAGTTTATTTCAGACCATAGCCTTTATACCAAAGCACCTTTTAAGTTGTTAATTGGATAGAGTTATGATTTAAATTATATTTAGTGATATTGATATCAAACAACAAACAACAATGGGTTGTTACTATCGCCAAAGGAGAGATAGGAGCTCAAATATGAAAACTCATCCCATATCATCCACTCCCTTCATGAACTTGTAATTGGTGGAAGTCTTTGCCAACAACGTCTTGAAATGTGAGAGTGTGGCAAATCAAACGATAAAGTAAAGGACTGAAATTATTATCAAAGTATAATTTAACAATTTGTATAACAATATTCAAAACTACTTGAATTGAAAATTGAGAATTTTCATCATTTAATATTATATAATTACTTATAACGATCTGACCGATAAAGATTTGATCAATTGATGAAAAAGATTCCATCAAATTTTTAATACAATATTTCATAAAAAGAACCTCAAAAAACCAAACAAGCTTTTTTATGAAAACTCATATCCTTCATATCTTTTGAAACGAATTCTATATAAAACATCTGACACTGACTTGGACATAAGACTAACTAACAGTAGTATTTCTGACAGTGCTGTACCTATTTATACAACCTTACCATATATAAAATCAGTTACTCTTAAACTTTAAGGGAGTTTGTAAACAATATAATTTGCAGCTAATTTACAAAAAAAAAATTACACTTCAATGGGAATTTACTAAAATTAAAGATAGAAAACCAACCAATAAATTTGCTAATGTTGTTTATGAAATTCGTTGTTTTAAGTTGTGATAAGAAGTACATTGGTCAATTTAAGAGGTCAATTGCCAATCGGATAACCTCTCAGAAAAGTGATAGCAAATTATATACAGATGGGTTGCCTCTCATGTTTTGTATGGAAGTCATTCAATAGATTTTAATCTGCCAAATATTTGACAACATAAAAACGCCTGTTTGTTATATATTGCTCAAAACGATCAGTCTATTAATAAAAAAAAATTGATTTAAATAACCTCCATATAATCTATGCATATCTTTTAAAATTTGAAAAACAACTTTTATAACAAATTCAGTTTTATATTTCATGTATAAAGACAAAACCTAATTTAAATTATATAAACATTTAATATTCATAATTTAGCCAATATTCAACTTTACTATAAGACCTAACCTAATCTACCCTATATAAACTCATGTCATTCATTATCTAACCAATGAAAATTCTGAACAATTTGAATAGCAACTATAATAAACTTGATATTTATTTCAAGTAACAAATTTAGATATTTTTTTTTTTGAAGAAAAAATAAAATTGAGGACACCACAATTCTCAATTGTGTAATTTTTTTTATTGTTATACTTTCATACCTATTTTTACATTATACAGAGTTTTTGTATAGGCGTTGTGGCAAAATTAAACACCAACATGTACTAGTAGTCGTATATATAATATCTAGTAACTGAAATTAATGGAAATTTATTAACATAACCTAATGGTTCAATATCTCATATACTTTTAAAGTTAGGCAACATTGGTCAAATTAGAAATTACGTGAGCGTTGTAGGGTAGTTATAGATGGAACACATCTTGTGAGCTATAGGCCATTTGGTGAACTAGTGGGGTTTGGCAAAAATATTTTGCATATGCTAAAATTTAATTTAACGTGGGATACTCGCCAGATTATGGTTACCCTTGTTACAAAATTGCAATCACAGTTTGAGGATTGTAGAAAGTAACTTTTTTTGTCCTTATTCGAATTGCAGTTACCCTTTGCAGAGCCCGTTCTTACCATTGTTATGGGATTGGAATCTACCCTTGCTAGAGTTGTTATTTTATACTACTTTAGAGAGGATAATTAATTCTCTGTGTTATATATTGGTCGACCCAAATACTTGCTGTAATAATTGTGATCTATTTGCTTTGTTGTTTTAGGTATAGGTTTTTGAGAAAATTAATAAAAGTCAATATTTTGAAAACAAAAACTCTAATCATGAATTAAGTATGTGTACTGTGGAAATATATTTGTTAGATACTGGAAAATAAATAGTTTATATTATTGAATTGGTCTCTGTGTTACCTGATTTCAGCATCCATCTGAATTTGGGTGTCAAAAGAGACACACATTAATTTCCAATTATTCCACGAACATTTATACATTTCTAATTGTTTTATGTTTACTAATGATTGGGAACATTGTTTTTAATCTATTTTGGATTATTTTCATTTATTTATTCTATAATCGATTACTGATAAATTTATAATCTGAAGTTTCAATCTCAGATTAAATATGTGCTTTATATTGTGAATTATGTAACAAAAAACTCATTTATATAAATTTCGCTCCAACACGCCTTTTCTTGATATCTGAGAAAACTTCGTTAAAATAATTTTGTACATTAACGTTTAAGCATGATTTATTTCATATAGTTTTTTGAAACCTCCCAGAAACCGAAATAACATTATTTTATTTTTGTTTTACACTGCACATAATTTGTTTACTAAAACGAAAGTTCACAGAACTTGTTTTGAAATTTTATTATTGTTTCAGGTCGTAATTGCCGTAAAAACAAATACTGCACTCGATAAATAATAAAGGTCGGTTGTACGACAGCGGGGTCGATATTAAAAAGAAGTCACATTTGCCCTTTGGAAACCCCCCGCTTAAAACGTTTCATGAATCTATCTATCATATTGGACCATCAGTTTAAAAAATTATAAAAAGCTTATCCAAAATGCTCGACGCCCTGTCAACCGGCAAAACGACGTCGATGTGGTGTAATTTACATCTTTTGTATTTGTTGAAAAATTAAATGCAAACAGCTACATTTTCATTCAATAAAACTAATTTAATTTTAATATGTAACATTTTTTTCTTTTTTTTTTTTAATTTTGATTACCAGCCAATTTTAGAACCACCTTTTTCGATTTGAAACTAGATTGCTGGATTTGTGTATATGTACGAGTTTTGTTTTTTACTACTAATAAATAATGAAAGAATGAGGTGATTCTAGACACTTGTTGATTTATTTTGAATGAATAAACATTTTTAAAGACTTGTTTTTGATATTGTGTAGAATAAGTTTTTAGGGGATAAAAACCTTGATCAAAATAACCTATTGCTGGTTTTTTTTGCGCAATAATTTTTACTTGGAATTGGTTAAATATAAACTAAATATCTTGTTGAGACTTTCATTAACCGTATTTTCCTATATATATGTATTTGTATATGATGTATCATGACATTATATTTTAATAATTCTATTTAGTTAACTTTGATTATACAATATAATAGGCATTTACTTTATTTCCACATATATTATACAGAAATAACTATAAATAATAAAAATATTCAATAATTAATAAGTAATTCATATTTCCTAGATAGAAATATTATCATAGAATTGAATGGACTTAAATAAAAAGTCACCATTTTGATAGTAAATTTTAGTTTTATAATTTTAAAATAAAGAATCGGAAAGGAGTTTTTTTGAAATAAGTTATGTTCAATGTGTAAAAATATAAGAGTTCATATGTAAAACTTAGGTCGTAGAAATTTAATTATTAGAATAAATTTGAACTTATTTAGACTATATATCAATTTTATATGTATTAAGTGAACATTTGGAATGAACAAATTATGTGATGTGAACTATTGAAAGAGAAAATGAATCAGAAAGCCATAATTTATTTTGAAAATTGTAAAATTATGCATAGCAAGATCAATATCTGGACACTTGTAAACATCTAGTAATCTCTGTAATGCTGGTTGTTTGAACCCGAGGACCAGTCTGTAAGTGATTTAAAATGTTGAAATGGAGGATATTGTTTTGGCGGGAATTTGAGAAAATTAAAAACTTAAGGGAGATACAACGTTTAAAAAGAATAATAAGTATTGACAATTAGTTCATGAGTTCGGAGTTTATGGAGTAATGCAGTGTTTTATGAAGATAATTTTCTTGATGGTTTTAGTAATTTGTATGAAAAATTATATACCAAGCCTCCAAGAACACTGAAAATTTTTATATTCGACATTCAACAAAGTTACTATTTTTGAGAACAAACTTCACTACATTAGTTCTCTCTGAGACTGAGCGCGCGTATTTCATGTTTTTGTTCGTGTTTGCAAAATATAATTTAATCAATTAATTACTTTTATCAGTATCAGATTTCCATCTTTAGTTTTCCTCACTGAATTGATACCGCTCAGCTGCTTTGCCTCAACTTCTTCCTTTAAAAGTCTAAGACTTTTTTACTTTTGTACAATCGATTATTTTCGGTGGGCGTTCAAATAAAACAAATATTAAATGTATACATATATTTATTTTCCAATGCAGAAATCTTTGAATATAACGTCTAATAAATCATCCGTCGTTACGCTTCCTACTAATTTTCCCAAACATCTCAATGCTTTCCTTAAATATTCTGCCATAAGTACGAGATCGTGATTTTGACTATTATTTTTTGCCAGAAATAACTTCAGATGTTTCAAACAATTAGTCAAATGTTGACGATGCCTAATTTGATTCATACTAGGATGCTCTGAAGATGGTTCTCCACACCTAAAACCAAAAGAGTGTTTATAATTAATGAAACTACTATTTTGGGGAAGATTTTCTAATTGTTCTATTGGTTAGATTTGACCGTGGGTTTCTTGTGTTTTCTAGTTTGATTTCAAGGTTTGGTGTGAGTTTTATGGGTACGGCTTCTGGAACAGAAATTACTTGAACGGGTTTTTTTGTGCAGAGAACACCTTCAATAACAATTGATGCCTCGTTAACACGACACTAGTTGATTGGTTCCATTGATCTCGAAATTTAATAGGACTGTTCCTTTAAATGGAGAATTACTTATATCTAAATGAGAGAGATTATTCTAATTATTTTAATGACGAATTCATTGACATTGTATCATAGGAATTTTCCATAATATATTGTTTAGTATCAAGAAAATTAAAAGTGCTTTCGCGTTATCTTATGAAGGTCATCAATAACTTGTGTCTGTGTAATAGGTGTCAATGGTAATGTGTAATTTCTGCAGATATCCATATTTCTTCTACATTACACCAGTTATTCGGAATGTTTTCTATCTGGAAAGTATGTATGGATGGTAGTATCTTTTTGGTTTCCTTTTTATACAATGGTTTTTGTTTTTTCCTGTTTCTTTGGGTCTAAAGTTGTATAAAGAACTTGTAATTTTGCGCGGTGTTTTTTCTTGGATACATACAGAGTTTTAGCAACGTTTTTCTCTTGTATACTTTCGGCATATTAATTTTTTCCATTGAAATTTTTTTTCTTCTCTATCCTTTTTGCATATTAGGTATATAAATTTTTGTTAAAATGAGGTAACTCGTCTTTGCATCTCTGATTATAAGTTATAATATTATAGAAACTTTAAAGTCAAAATGTAATCGTTCGGTGTAATTTATTGCAGAAAGAATAGTTTGATAATAAATGAATACAGTTTAGGTAAAAGGATCGTTTGGGTTTCAAAGGAAAATTAGAACAAGGATTATTTCTGAACATCATATAAACTATGAGACTTGTAGAAAATTGTTGAAAGCATAGTTTCAGGAATATTTGATTTCTGATCTTCACGTTTTTTTTTTTGTCAATGCAACCGAAGAGATAATTTTCCAGTTACTGCAAATTAGGTGTTGCAACCTCCTTGTTCTTCTATATAATGGTTAATATTGAGAATCAGTGATAATTAATTACAAAATTAATGAGGTCAAAAAATTTCAGTTAATTTGTTTTATTATTACTTATGTTATTGTGATACTTACAATTCTTTCAATTTGTGTGTAACGGCTTCTATCAACTCATCAATTCCATTTTCAGTAATGCACGATATTTTTATACAGTTTTCATTGTTGGCAATATTATTTTCCGTCCAAAGATCAGACTTATTTAATACTATTAAACAAGGTTTATTGAAAACAAAGTCTACATTATTGTCAACATATCTTGGTTCTATTAGTTTTTTCAACTTTAATTTATGTACATTATCTATAATATATCTATTAAAATTTCCATCAGCGGCTTTCTCCTTCCATTCGCTATACTTTTTCGCGTCCAAAACTAAGATTACAAAATCCGATTTTTCATAAAGTTGTAAAGCTCTATTTATACCTTCTTTTTCGACAAGGTCTAAAGTATTTGCTCTCAATCCAGCAGTATCTGCCAATACCAATGGGTATCCTCCTATGTTTAAGGTTACTTCCAAAACATCTCGAGTGGTACCTTCAATAGGAGTTACAATAGCCGCTGGACGTTGACCTGAAACAAAATTTTTGTTCTTGTATCGTCTTCAAGATATACAACTTCCACAATACTATTTAAGAAGTATATCTATTAAATAACGCGACTGACAGTGCTCCAGTGCTTCTCGACAATATAAACAGGTCAATATAGACGTGGAACTTGAAAAGTCACAACGTGAAAGTTTTAAGATAGTGGAAACTCCGTTCTAGATGATTTCCAAATCTCATCTCTCTTCTATGTCATAAGCAGATGACAATATCGAAATAATTGGTTGTGATTAAATCTCAAGGTGGTAGAAATAGGGGAGGATGGGAAATAACGCACTACATTTGTACCATCAGTAATAATCAGTCTGTCTTTATTAATTATTAATCTTTACTTATACATCTACAAAAATAATTATATTTATTAAACGAGATCAATCAACAAATAGAATATTTTTATCAAAAACAAAACCTTGTCTGTCCGTAATTACCCGTAGCGCTCGGGGTAAATTCGGACTGACCCTGGGTTAATTACGGACAGTATGATGAAGTATTTACGGACTAGGTCCACATCATAAACAAAAATCACAAGTAAAGCCTTTAGAAGAACTTCATGTAGTGCAGTTCTCATGAGCCCACTTGTTACACTTTGAACACATAATCCAGTCTTTGGCGGGTGGATCACTGTACTTTTCCTGACAATAAATGCAAAACAACATCAACATTTCGTTCATTTCAAAATTATTCACCCTTTGATTCTTTTCCAGTAGAAGGTTTTAACTTTTTTAGCTTATTAGATGTAGTTTTATTTTCTTGACTAATTTCTTCTAGATTCTTGAGACTCTTGTTGAGATCTTACTTCACTAGGAGTGCTGTAATTAGCTGCATCACTAATTTGAGATTCGCTATGAAACTCTCTTTGGCTGTTATGATCAGGACCCACAAGGCTGGTATCACATAGAGTTTCTGGTGTAATTATATCACCGAAACTTTCGAAAGTGCCCTTGAATTTATCTTGATCAACTGGGAAAATTCCAGCACTCTTGAAGCCATTTATAGCTTTATCAATAGACGAGCATCAGTTAAAAGCTTTTGTATAAAGACCAACAATATCAAATGCTGTAATTTTTGCTCCATGATGGTTAACCATATAGGTTTCATATTCTCTGTTGTATGCTGTTTTTAGTGATCCATAAAAGGTCAAGTCTAATGGCTACATTCTATGCGATGTATGTGGAGGCAATGTCAAAACATGGATAAAATTTTTACGACAGACAAAACTCGTAAGCTTTCAGACTAATATGGCTCTCGTGGTTGTCTAGAAGTAACAAAACGGGAATGTCAGCCGATGGTTTAGCGAATTCTTTAAAATGCTGGAGCCAATCAACAAATATTGATTCATTGATCCAACCAGAGTCTGAAACACAAGCTACCATGTTGCTATAACTGTCTTTCATAAGCTGAGCATTCATCCTTTTTCTTTTAAAGGGTGAAGGGTATTTCCCATTATAACCACATGAGTAAAGGAAAAAAAAGTGTGGTGCTATTCCATTTTTCTTGGTCTTTGTTCACGAGCGATTTTCCTTGGGAACGGACCGACTTTTGTGTGTTACTTTTATAAAGATAATAAGTAACAACTATAAGACTATTGGAATTATATAACTTACACAATAAATTCAAAAGACTGCTCTTTCCCACATTGGGTTCGCCCAGAATGATTGTTCTAACACCATTCCTCAAAATTTCTCCCTTTCTCCCATCTAATAAATGTTTTTCAATGTCTTCAGCTAAACTTTCAATATTTTGCCTTACAGAAGTCAGAATATTAACCTCTAGTGTTTCAGTTTCTTCAAAATCAATGTGAGCTTCTATATGAGCTACAGATTGAATCAAAATATGTTTCCATTTGTTGTATAGGTTGCTTAAAGCCCCTTGAGACTGTAAAAATGCCTAAAAAATATCACAATAATTTTATAGAGGGCAAAATTGGATAATAAAAGATAGATTCCTATAACATTTTTCCACAATTGGTATGCATATGCCTAGCATAGATAGCATAGCATTAGATAACTACAAAAGTATCAATATATTACGGGTACATAGCACTGGATTTATTTAATGCTGACATTGAGGATGAGTCCCTAACAGAAAATTATTATCCTAATATCATACCACGAAAGTGGCCCATAAACATTTTGAGATAGAACAATGCCCCAGAAATCAAAATTATATAAAAGTTTCACAACAAACTTTTCAAAAACAGAAGACTAAAATCAGACATTTCTGTTTTTAGATATTGAATGGTCTTTTTTTCCTATTATACTTACTTGTTTTCTTTGGGCTTCAGTTTCAGCTTGCAATAAATCTGCTAAGCCTTCTACTTCAGTTAGATCTAATTTACCATTGAAAAACGCTCTACGTGTAAATTCTCCAGGTTCAGCTAATCTTAAATTTCGAATAGTTCCTAATGCTTTCAAAACTGAATTGATTACAGCTATACCACCATGGACTTGAAATTCTAAGCTATCTTCTCCAGTAAAACTTTTTGGACCTACAAAATTATTATAACATTCACTTTATTAAAGTTTCTTGCTTAGTGAAAAGATTATAATGCATATAAAAAATACAAATTATTAAAAACTATGACGATAATAAAGAAATGAAGAGAAAATTCATTAGATACAAAAAAGACAAATGGTATTCATAGAACAAACATACCATGGACAATTCTTAAAGAGGATTTTGGAAGAACAGTACATACAAATTGCAATTAAATATAAATATGACCAATGGGATGGTAGCTGTTTATTCTGGAATAAATTTCCATACAGATGAAGTGATTATTAATGATTGGGTATTTACCTGGAAACCACAGAATTAAACCCTTGTCGATTGTTTCTCCACTGATGGGATGTTTAATGCTTCTCAAAGTTGCTACTCGAGGTTTGGGTAATACATTCAAGCCAGTCATTAACTTAAAAGCTGTTCCAGAAGTTGAACCAGATATTCGAATTACAGCTACTCCACATTTTCCATAACCTATAAGTTTTAATGTTAGATCACAAAGAAATAAAACAATATTTTCAAGAAAAATTCTGTGAGGAAAATTTTAAAATCACAGATGTGATTTGCTAGATGTTTTCAATATTAACAGGATTGCAGCTATTTAAATCAACTCATTTTTCCTATTTCAATAGTGATTTAAATAAAATCATGAATATTGCTGTAAAAATGTCATTGAACTAGATCTATGTATAAATGATAATCAAAAATTTTAATCAAAGTCAAAAATAGTATTATATTGTGTAAGCATAGTGAACAAAAACTTTGATCAGGTTAACCTAGCAATAACATTACAAAATATGTTTAGGAAGTCAATTGTAATACAGGAAAAACTAATGTTGTGGCTTTTTTGGTTCCCAGACAATTTTAAGGTATAGAATGTACCAAAATAAATGTCGAAAACGCTTCAACAGATGCTAGTGCTGTAGCAAATAACAATTGTCTAATAAGTGGGTAGTATTTCTTAAGTCGCATCAACATTCTATTCGGATTTACACTAATTCAATCTTTTGAACTTTTATCAATTATTTAATAGGTGAAAGTGTCAGGTTTTACCAGGGAATTGAAATAGTAGCAAGAACCCACTGGGAAGTAGTTCTTTTGCAACTGTCAAAACAAATCTGTGATCTTATAGTATCGAGAAAACATGTAATGAAATAGATGATGTGGTATCATGAATTGTAAAAATAGTTGAAAATCCTAATAATTGCAAAATAGTCTTTGGCATTTTTTTTTAGTTATATGAATTTATTCTCACTATGGCAATGTCTTTATAATCCCTTGTTATTCTTTAGAAGTTTTTGCCACAATTCAATTCTAGATAATGCTTTATAAAAGTTTTTTGTAACATACAGTGTAATATTTACCAGAAGACAGTGCAAATATAGTGTCAGATTTCGTAGAATACAAGGTTCTCGCAGGATAACGATTTAAATACTTATTGAGTTTATACCATAACATTTCAATTGCAAAAAAAATGCTAGTTCTAAGGTTTAAATAATAACAAGAAAATAACATAACCTCTTTCTTCTCTTTGTTAGTTTAAATTTGTCAATCCCATTTACGTGTAATTATTTTGAATCCTTAATGCTTTGTTTTTAGAGCTTTTGTTTATGTTCAGTAATCAGGCGTCTTCTGTTTTAAAATTGTTTTTTTTTGATAATTTTTAAAAAAAGATAAATTTTGACGATTCCCCTTTTTTAAGTCTTTATCAAAATATGTTACATTTCATATCATACAATTACAAACTAGAGGTAATATTATGAAGAATTATTTAATCTTATTAAGAACAAACAAAAAGTTTTTAATTTTATTCTCAATTATATTCAAAACTTTGAAAAATAGGGCATGCTGTGATTATTAGAGTTGACACTCTATAGTTTTTAATGATGATAAAAAATGAAGAAAAAGTTAGAAGTGGTAGGGTGTAATGATACAATATTACTTGTAGCATCTTAAAACTCAATGAATAACAAAAAAATCTTCAAAAGTAGAACCTCTAGCACAAAAAAATAAAAGAATACTACCAAGGTGAAGGCCAAAAATCTAGGTGAAGAAGAAGAAGCTAATTAAACAAATCTGTAAATAGTTACTATGGTTATGTTTTCATTCAAAATGTATTCAGGTGGAGCTTATTTATGATAAAATACCTTTTTTAACGAGCGTATAGTTTTGGTCATAACTTAAAAAATTGTTATGTCGACGGGAAGTATCAAACTGGACTTCTATATACAAGTAAGTTCTACGGTTTGTGTTATTTTAAATTATAATTTCTTTTTAAACTATGAAGTTGAGAGACTTACGTTCAACAAACTAGCCATTTATACATACACATACATGAAATTTACATATCATTCCCCCATACTTAGTTGTTTCGGACATAGTACCAAGATAAATTAGAAATTATATTTTAAGTATACTTAGTTATTTTGCACATTCTTCAGGAAGATGGGTACTGCTGATAGAAACCACCATTACTCGTTAAAATTCACAAACTGCTAGAACTTATACCCCAAATAGAACTATTTTTTATAAAATTATCACATCTATTATTTTTACTATAGATTAAAACAATAAATTCTTGTTCAATTATATCGTTCTGAACTGTTGTCAAAATTTAACGATCACATTATTGAAAATCTTATTGTTGCTGTTTCAATATGAATGTTTATAAGATTTATAAGACAGATTCAAAAAAATCGACTTTTTTTTCTTAAATGCATCGAAATATTTTTGGAAATGACGACAAATGTGATAAATTTCAATTTCCTATATGATTAACCGGGAAGGTTTGTTAATCATATGGGAAATTGAAATTTGTCATGCAGGATATCTTAATATTAATATCAAGGGCTGTGACTTTCATAGAACTTTATTTCATCATTTTGAACAATATTTTTAATGTGATTAAGAAAAAAATATAGTCAAATTTATGAATTAGTTTAATGATGAAAGTAAAAATATTGTCATTTTATAGCATTCTGATTATAACATTCTTATCATTAATATGGAGGGTAGGGAGAAAAAGAACAACCTATATTTACGAAAAATTGTCCTTAAAAATGCCTTGAATAAGTGTGGGACCACATTAGCATCATGGCAAATTTCTTTTAGGTTATATTTACTACAATATTTTGTACAATGCAAGTTTTAACTCTGCACAATTCAATTAATCTACTATAGCTACAGTCATACCATACCCTTCGTATACATTTTTTAATCTTGTCTACTGTCTACAAAGTTAAAGACCATCAGAAAATTACCATTGTTAACACAAAGGTTGCTACTGAAGTTTTTAGATAGACAAATAAAAACAAATATTTATAATTAGATATGGCTTTATTGTTTTCCAAAATATTCTCCTATTGTCGAAGCATTTTTTCTATTCAGATTAAGGTAAAACACGTGATTTGATGGTATCAACTGCTTGTTCAGGTTTGAAAATCGTTGATATCACAATTTATTTTTGATCTGCAGGAATGAGAGGAAATCATTAGGTGCCAAATTAGGACTGTATGACAAACGACCCAACAATTTGATGTTTTGACTGTTCAAAAACGTTTTTGTTTGAACTGAGCTCACATTGTCGTGGAGGAGAATTATTTATTTTCTGAGGCTGGTTTTTCTAATTCTTTTAACTCTTCTTGCCAATAAGTGTTGGTGTACCATTTTTAACTGACCATTATATGTTGCTTTAATGGAACGGTGGCGCCATGTCCAGTTGTTTTGAACAAAACAGATGACCACTTGCTTTGAAGTACTTCATGCAAGAACAACTTTTGTTGGATTTGCTCATCTTGAAAAACCCATATAGTCGATTGTTGTTTAGTTTTGGGCTCGTATGCATAGACCCATGATTCGTCACCCATTACAATCTTTTAGAAGTCTTTTAAAGCACCACAATTGAACTGTTTCAGCACTTGTTTGTACCAATCAACAGTTTTTTTTATCAGTGATTATCAAATTATGCGGTATCCAACACGAACAAATCTTCATGAAATATTGAATGTATAAGTATGGAATTTATGTCCAAGTATATCTCAATCTTACGGTATGTCACATGATGATATTGCAACCTCAGTTACCGCACATCATCAATGTTTTCTAGCACAACAGCCGATTTTGGTCGCTTCACGAAATTTATTCTGTAGCGTTCGTCGAAAGACATAGAAAATCAACGCACAAAAATTTTATTCCACTTTTTGACCAAGATGAATGTTTGATTAATGTTTCAATTATCTGTAAACAACTCAAACTGCACTCGTATGACAATATGTTTCACCAATAAATATGTCAAACTTTATGTTGGCAATGTCAGATTCGACATTTCAAATCAGTGCTGCTACATCTCAAAACTTGAGTAGTAACCTTTGTCTTTGTTAAATTTCAAGTTAATTTGTTAATTTGTTTGTGTTGAGTGTTTATTTTCTGGGATTTTTGATATCATCATTTGATTGATCTTGTTCTCATTCCCAAATCAGAGTGAAATTCATATTCGTGGATTTGTTCAGGATTCCAAGCCGGAACGAACTTTTGTCAACTGTCATTAGTGTCAAAACAACTTTTAAATGCACAACAAAACTAAAAATAAATCTATAAATATTTCTTACATGAATAAATCACAGGTATAAACATGTATAGACCTGAATTCTTTTGTCACAGTATTTTTACCGACATGAGAAATCAGCATGAGCCAGAGCGCTGTTCGTTAATTCCGATTCAGATATCTGATGATAGTTTTCAAGAAGACACTAAACCAATAGTTAGTTATTTGTATATGAGAATCCATTCAGGTAATAACTCCCCTGTTCGTGTTTTAGATTCATGATCTGGATAGTGAAGCTTCGAATGAATACAAAAAATTAAAGCAACAGAAATGTAATGTATGTGATAAAGTTTTATCTTCGGCCTCAAGCTACTATGTGCATATGAAAAAACATTCTAATAATAAACCATATCAATGTACCCACTGCGATGCTTCATTTTGCAGAAAACCGTATTTAGAGGTAAAACAGTAGCATATAGTTGTTTTTTTTAGTCATAAAAAATTTTCCTAAACATAATTTCAAAGTACACTGAAAAACAATATATTGGTGGTTTTAATAAGATAATATTCTCCTTAAATATATTTAATACAACAATTTGCCCTATTTCTGTATTAACTTTAGTAGTAATTAATTCAAAAAGATTTCACATAGAAACTCCTCAGATTTTTTCTACAAAATCTAATAATGCAGCTTTTCAATAATTTTTTTCCAGCTGTCCAGCCCAGCCGGCATTCATTGAATTGTGCTGGCAATATAGGGCAAATGTATTCCTCAAGGGAATTAGCAATCAAATACTATCCTTTTTCTATTTTTTCTAAGAACTAATGATCATTAGATTTAATTAATCTATTCTAGAAACAAATTCCTAGTATGAAAAACATCTGTATCAGCGTGAAATATGTGAAACCATCCTTAAATAACTCTGCTTTTAAATGGTATAAAAATAAGTTAAATACTTGAAAATGAAATCTTCCACAAATATAAAACTCATAAGCTTCTTTTATTTGTCATTATTTTGGAGTAATAGTATAGAGGAATTGAAATGTATAAAATTTTGATACAGTCCTACCACATATTTCTCAGACTAAAACAGATCGATTTAAAAAAATTACCTCAAGCTAAAATATGGTTATTTATAATTTTTAAATCTTTTTTCATTACGAATTCAAAAAGGCTTATCATTTTAATAAGATTTAGCATGATCAGTTAGTTACTGGATGATGTTTTTGAAAATCACTTTAAAATAAGTGGATGAAATATACACGACCAGTATGAAAAGACAATTTTTGCTGTTTATAGTGTGAACACATTTTTTATTTGATCAAGGCCCAATACAGATGGAGCAACTGAAAAGAAACTATACTCAAAAGTTGCTGAAGTCCCCATCTGGTTGTCAACTGATTAGTGTCATGTCTCTTCACACACAGCAGACACAATTGTGACTAAAACCTGATTGACTCAAAAGTAAAAATTAGTTTGTTATATAACAACTAGAGGTAATTAAAATTTTCAACAATTTTGAGCTTTACAGACTTTTTTTAAATAAATAATAAATAATTGTATTAGAACAACATATTTATGTCCTCATTTTAACAAAGAAAAGTATTCTTTTCAAGTTTAAGTATATCAAAAAATCACATGTCGAACCAAACAATCCAGTCCAAACTTCTTTGGCAAAAGACCTTCTTGATAGACAGATGTAGCTCATGAACACCGAGTTCGTCTATAGATGCCCAGAACGTCAATTTATTGAGACTCCTTCCTTTGGAGAAGTGCAAGCCTGTGTAATCAGCTACCAAGGCACGTATTTTCTGAACACTACAACCTACAGAAGTTCAAGAACAATATCAATAGGTATCTTTACACAGCAGGCACCACTCAAATAATCGAGTGTAAAAGGTTTTAATCCATTGTGCTTGCTTTATACATAAAAAATATAAATTATTGAAGACAGTAATTTTATTAGAACGAATTACTGACCTATTGAAGTGAAAAACTCGTGTTGATGTGATCAGATTGAAAACAAAATAACCTTTGTCCATTGAGAGACGGGTGATTCAAGTTGCCAGCGAATCAACAGGTCGAGGTTCTTAAAACTGGTTGCCAACACATTGCGTTGTTGGCCCTTCTGTAGTTCCCAATTCAAATACAAAGATTGTTATTCATTCTCCAGATTACTTTCCTGCCTTCAGATTAAGTAGGTGTTTTAAGTTTGAAAAAGTTTTCAAGTACCTCAAAGTTCAACAACAAAGCAAGGTAAAATAAATTAATAGAATATATTTTTACAGTGATGTAACGTTTTCATTGAAAAAACATTCTTCCTCAAACCGCACTGGTAATCATATTAGTGGACCATATATTTTCTATCTCTTTAATGTTTATTATAGACGCAGTACGGAATGCTTTGTTAATATCAATAAATATAGTTAAAATTACTGTTTATTTGCAGTGTACGCTACTTCCCAGATCAATAATATTGTCAATAGTACTTTTTCCTAAATCCAGTTTGTTCTGGTTAAATAAGTTCATGAATCTAGTGTTCATAGGTTAAACAATTATTAATAATTTTTTCTGAAAGTATGAGTGTAATAGGCCTGTATGATTATTTATTTTGTATAACCATCCAACAATATTTGTTAAAAATCTCTATTATTCTATCAATAATATGAATTTTTTTTTAGGTTCACATGCGAACACATACCGGGGAAAAACCATTTGAATGTGATGTATGTCAAAAACGCTTCACCCAAAAATCTAGTCTAAATACTCACAAAAGAAGTCATACTGGCGTCCGACCATTCTCATGTGATATTTGTTTCAAACGATTTTCAGTTAAATCATATTTAGAAGCCCACAAGTGGAGTCATGCGGCATCTAATGGTATAGCTTGTAATATCTGCCACACAACTTTCAACAATAAAAGTCATTATATGTTACATATGCAAACACATAACTCATCGGTGTTCAGTTGTGATATTTGTCGTAAAATTTTTGCAAAAGAACCGTTTTTGATTAGACATAAAAGTAGGATGCACAACAATAAAATAATAAATGACATTTCAACCGGCTAGGTATTACTTTATAATGTAGATAAACAAATTGTGTGTGTGTTGTGTATTATACATATATTTATGAGAATTTTAGAATTGATTTTCATATTCAACCGAATAACTTAAGCTCGACAATTTAGCAGTTTCTAGTAAATCTTAGAGAATATAATTTATTCCAGTTACTTTATTTTTACATTGGTCATAATAAATATGAAAAATACAAACAATTACTTAAATGATGGAATTGTATTTGGGAAAAATGAGAAAACGAACTAGTACTGAAACTAAAAATTGTGGATGGTGAATAAACAAGTCTCTTTTCAGCTCGATTCCACAAATTTGATATTGTTTTTTAATCATGAATTTAGCCGTGTGTGAGTGATTCGATAAGAGCCGAAGCTCTCATAATTTTGAATTTAGAAATGAGTTGTACTGATTTCTTGTCTAATTTTAAACAAGATGAGGGCTTGATTAATTCTGTGTGTGTGGGATTTCTGTTACCGGCAGTTTGCAACCCTGATCAGAAGCCACCATGTGGAATTTTTAAAACTGTCTAAAGACTTTTGAAAACAAACTATTCTTGATTGAACTAACTTTCTTTCACTCCTTATAAAAAGAACTAGAGCCATTCATCAAAAGTGGTTGCTTCCTAACTTTATTTCTTTAAGAAGACCTGATATCCATTCCAATTAACTTAATGAGGCGGTTCGTTGCAGGTGAAATTCTTCAAAGCTTTCCTATGTATGAAATAGACGTTTTCAAAAAGGATACCAATGGTCTATCTGGCAACCTCAAAAGAGTGCAAGATATCGATTTAGAGTAGACCGCAAAAACGATTTTGGAAAAATGCATTCAGTCAAAGATCTTTCGCAAGGATTGTAGAAATTCTTTGATGTATATGGTTTGCAAACTTTTGGGAAAATGCCCGTTAGCATTCTAATTAACTAAAGCAATAAGTTTCCTGAATCCCAATAAGACTAGCAATAATCTAGAACAATCCACGCAACTCATGTCTGAAGCAGTTGATATTTTGTTTACTGCCAACAGATGTAACGCCACTACGTTAGAAGAAGTAGACGGGGCATTTAGAGATATAAGATCCCTCTAAATAAGATGGAAAACTATTCCATACATGATAGAGTAGATGATTTTTGGATGGAAATTATCTAATAGTTTAAAAAAGGTGACGCTATTTCTTCAAATAATTTCTCATGACATTGCGAAAGCAAGGAGAGGATTTTCTGTCAATAAGAAGAATTTGATTGAAAATTTGAAAGGATATTCACTTATAGACCAAAGATTGGTGTACGATTATCTACAAAAAATCGGTGGACAAAAAAATGTAGATATTCCAAAATCTATTATACTCTCTATGAGGAATGGTTGTAGCACAAAAAGACAAAAAATCACAAGATTTTCTAGAAACTGAGAAAAGAAAACTAGAAAAACTAAAAAACTGGAAACAAAAAGAAAAAATGCTTAAAGACTTTCAAAAACAACTTGCAGTAGTGGAGCAAGAATTACTTAAATTAAAAAATTACTTGTTTGTTTTATTATAATTGTATTTTCTAAAATAAATATAGAAAATATTGATATAGAAAGTACATAAGCAAAACCGTGTTTTATATTTTTTTAATAATGTCTAGTAATGATTGAATCTTGGTCTATTGACTTTTGCTAGGTTTCAATAAATAACTTTTAGGCCAAATTTTAGCGTTTATCAAAATATTTTTTATTATTGTCAACCCTGTTGTAGTATGATGCTGAAGGATTCAACAAACACAAGAGTGAGAAAAATGTCGTTTTTTAATAAATCAAACTGGACGTAGTCTTTCTAGATGGACATTCTCGCAATCTCAGACGACTGTTTCCCTTGGTTCTGCGCAGAATCGACAAGAGCTGTTGAAATCTTCTCCGATGTTCGTCACCAAACAGTGTCCAGTAAACATACCAGTAACTCTTTTTAGCCCCTCTTAGTTTAATGAAACAACTTTTTAGGTTCAGTTAGTTTAACAAACAATTCTCTGCAATTAACTTTGTTCTTTGCTAATATTTATGTATATCCGTAGTTGAATTGTGGGTAATGTATGGATGCCTTATATTTCCGAATGGGAAATAAGCTTCTGAGCCCTTTGAAATTAGCGAGCTTCGTAGGATCCCATTATCAACAGTAGTCCGTAGCTGTGCTTGTTCATAATTGCCCATGAAGCATCATTTGAAAGACATGGCGTCCTTGACCATTTCAATGGGCAACTTACATTGTTCTAAAGCGCTTAGATGCCCAGCTATGTCGTCAGCGCTTTACTGCTTCATTTTCTACTAATGCCTTTAAGTCTAAGATGACTGGGTCTCAATATTTGAGTGATCAATTCGATGTTTTGACTGTTCAAAAACGTTTTTGTTTGAACCAATGTGTGAGAACTAAAATTGTCTTCTGCGGTTGGTTTTCCTGATTTTTTTCGAACATTACAGAATTGTAATCCATAGAAAATGCCCTCCATAAGATACTTGTTCAACAAGTGAACTTTTGTGTCACTTTTGCCACTCAATTATTAACCAAGACTTTAAAAAAATTACAGTTAATTTATTTCATTGGTATTTCGATTAGTGTTTTTACATTTTTAATCCGTACTTTTTACCAACACAGTTTATTCGTTCGATCATGTGCCGCATATTCTCAATAGTGTCTGTTATTAGAACTGAGTCGTCTGCGTTTCTAATATTGCTTACATACACCCCGTTAACTTTCACTCCTCTATCTTCACTTTAGAGTGCTTCATTAAAGATGGCCCCAGAGTAGAGATTAAATGAAAGTCGAAACAGGATGCATCCTTGTCTGATCCCTCTGCTAGTTGCTGTTACCTGTTGTTAGTTTATCATTTCTTCGCACCTAATTCCATGTAATTTTCTTGGGGTAAATTACTTCAGTCGTTTCCCGTTGCCTTCTGAAGGGTTTGTATAGTTTTTCTCCTCAATTTATATAGAATGAACTGTCCCTATTTAAACTATTTTTACATTTAAGAACCTTAAAACTTTCAAATGTATTGAACAATTTGTTTTTTAACAAATTTACATTATTATGATTCCATTCATATTGGATCTTTGAACTGGACATAACCAGACATCTTAGTTAGCCCAACATAATTATTGTCACAACAATTAATACAGCTAATTTCATAACAAACCACTTTTCCAAATTCTAGTAATATATTCTTGGAATGGACCAATATATTTTTTAATGTATTGTTAATTTTGTATTATTATGTAAAAAATATGTGCTATTGAAAGTAAATGTTGGAAATGTTATGTGATATTACATCTAAAACCAGGAAAACATAATTGTGTGGCAGTACCATATCTTTAACAGTTCTGTTAAAAGTAAAGGATTTTTTAATGTGCTGTTGATGAAGATATAAAATTTTTGTCAAAGTATCAGTTAACCCAAGACTAAGATGTTCAATTGGAGTATTAATTGATGCTACAGTTAGTCTAGTTGCTAAAGTAGATCCATTGGTAAACAAGATAATTTAGCAGAAATACCTTCCGTTCATTTCTCTTGTTGTAAATTTGCTTTTTGCCGTATTTTTTTAACAAATTATTGAATTTAATAATTATTTTAAGAGCGTAGTAGTAAGCTATTTATGTATACGTTGCTACTTAAAGTTTTGAAATAGACAAATAAAAACAAATATCTTAAAACTTAAGTAGCAACATTCGCATGATGTATTATTGTCAATCGTGATCGATCCACTACTGTACAATTTTTTAACAACTATATGAAATTTAGAATCTGATCGACACTTGTTATTGTCTTGAGGGGTGTCAGTTGAACCAACAGTCGCTTTAAAATACTTTTGATAATAAATGTGATAATGTTTACTTATGACAGCCATCTTGTTGAGAAAATACAGATACAAAAAATAAATAAATAAACTTGAAACAATCAATTACAAGAAAATTAGAATTTTCAGAAAGGGTTCATGTATACAGAAATTTGCTAGAATTTAACATACTATTTTATATGTATGGTCAAAACATTTTATTCTCATGTGGTGGGTGATTTATAGACTGATATAATTGACCGAGTTGTCAGGGTTAAATTGTATTTTGAAAAACGCTGGAATTTAGTCGAAATAATTTAAGATTCGAATACATTTAATATTCTTTTTTCACGATTAAAAAGAATACCGTATTCTCGATACTATGAAAACTTTTGTCATTTTGAAGGTTGTTTTTTGAATCTTATCATCACAACATTTGGACCAATCGACTTTTTGATTGATGCTTTATGATGTGGATTCATGTCATTTTGGGTCATTTGGCCAATATGATCACATTTTGGTTGATTTTAATTATTTTTTTCTTAATAATGGCCAAAATATCTTTCGTTTTGGTTCATCTACAGTTATACAGGAATGAAATGCGAAAACATGAGCTTCGGAATTGTCAAAAAGCTCAAATCCTAACTTTAGATATGTCAATAAATACAAAAATATCTGACTGTATTTCTAAATGAATTTGTCAATATTTAAAATACTTTTTTATAAATTTCAATGTAACTGCTTGTTTTTCGTATACTGACATTTGGAATGTGCCAATTAAGAATAAAAAATTGTGTGGTCAAAACATATTTTAATTTTATATTCATGCAATTGTCCCAGTTGTCAATGTTAGATTATATTTTGAGAAAAACACCGGAATTCGGTCGATATTATATGAATATATGGTTGTATTCCCATTAAATCTATAAAATCTATCGTTTGCTTATTGATTTTACATATTTCCCATATTCATTCCTTCCGTTTACAGCAAAAATTTATGATTCGTAGATCCGTCTTCTCATTGAGTTACTACTTCTTCTTATGTCCTTCGATTGTGAGACTTTGTACAATAATATCTAGTTTTTCCTGTTCCATATTTTTATATTCTTCATTTTTCTCTATATTACTAATTTCAACGTTCAATAAAATTCCGAAGATTGACGCATTGCCGCTCTTACCAGAAGTTTTTCTTTGAACTAGTCCAACTTTCAAACTTCATATATTTTATATCATGAGCTTGAAAATATGTCATTTTTTTAAAATCTCTATTTAGCTCGGTATTAAGTAGTGTTTTAGAGTATCGAGTAATAACAAAGTTAGGCCAATGATAGTAAGCACTACTTCCGATAAAGTTATTTCACTGTAGGTGATTAAATATTCAAAATTTCATTTTTGACGCTATTTAAAAATTGTAATTCACAGAGTTAATCTACAAAATCACTCATTTTTCTTGATATGCCACACGTTTGCATCATCTATTCGACAAAAGCTTCTCTATCCGCTTTTTGTATAATGGGGTTCTATGTCAGATACACTTTCTTACTTATTTTTGAACTCTAGTTCTGCATAACTCCTGTACATTCGTCACTTGGTCAATTTATTAGATTCTAAAAAGTAATATCTCCATTCCCAACATATCAATTCAATTTTCTGTTTTTAAAGTTGTGTGGCCAAGATTTCCTACGTTATTTACAATTATCACTGTTTCATTTAGATAAGATTTCTTATGATTTATATATCTTGCCATTTATGTAATTTTTTTCTAAAAGCGATGTAAATAGTTAGTCGAATATAATCAAAATATTTTTCGTAGTCAATGAAACATATAAATAAGTTTTTCAAAAATTTCTGTACTAATTTCAATTATTTCAGTGCTTCTCTAGTACTAGTCTCTTCTGCCCTTATTATTCATCGAATATTTGATGTATGACATTTAAGATTTCAAAGACATTAATCATGGGCCGATTATTCTGGAACATTCAGACAGATCTATGAAAGTGGACGTTAGCTAGTCTATAGAACTATACAGTCTTTTTTTGATTGACCAAGGTTGCTGCTGATATGTTATTTCTTCCAGGTGTTTGATCAGATAATTTTTCAGGGCATTCTTTCCAAAGTTATGTTCGATATTTTCTATAGTTTTTTATGGAATTTGTTGTATGTAATTCCCCTGCTTCCTGATATCGTTCTTGGCGTTAACGTAATCCAACCTTTCACTCCTTGTACAGACTGAATGACAAATAACATTTAAACTAGTTATGTCAAGCTGGGAACATGAAGAATTCCTTTGAGTATGCTTTTTATATTTTCACTAATCGGCAATATTCTGGATTGAATTATGACTATTCAATTTTTATATCGCCAAATTAAGTCAATGGATAAACAGGACAGTGCAAATTATTAAACAGAACGGATTAAAAAATATTTGTACTTAACGAAGTTATGAATAATTCAAGATTATTGCTGAGTATAATTACAGTTTGGTAATATTTTTTTAGGAGCACCATTATCTTTTGTATCTGAAATGAGTTTATTTTAATCACTTTTTTTATAATGATACATTAGAATTTGTGAGTTTATTAGAGGTATTTTATTTTCATTCCTTTCGATGAAATCAAAACTGTACTGTTTTTTAATACATCAAACATTTGTATATATATAGTGCTAAAATAAAATACTACTTAGCTATTAAACGACTATTGTTATTTCAATGTCCATCAAATTCATTCCATTGGAAGGACGTTCAAGTGATACATCTTTTACAAGATCTTTGAATGATCTTCACGAACGTTTACAATGATCTCTTTTGATTTCCACACTAAGTTACATTGGTCGGTAATTTCAAAAATATATAATATGCTTTAATTTATAAAAAGCGCTCCGTTATATTTCAAAGGCTCTAGCCTTCTTGTGTTATACTTTCTAATACTTTATTCAGAAGCAATAAAAGTAGTTTTTAGATTTTAATCCCTTAGATTACACAGTTTGGTTGTATCTTAAAGAAAATATTTATGCTACAGAGGTAAATTCAACTCAAGAATTGAAAATTCAACGTTACTTTAATGACCTCATAGCAGACTGTAAGTACTGCGTTTTTTGTCGGTGCGTTTGATTTTTTAAAATGCTTAAGGTATTCCAACAATGGAGAGTCCTACTGACTGCAAAGTAAGCTCTTTGTGCTAAAGGTCTAATATTATCTTCATTCTAAAATCTATGCAGTATGGAGAAAAAATTGTGTATGATTGAATGGTTCAAAATTTGGTCAGAGTGTTTGAAGATGGTCGTATCACTTACGGAAAAATCAAAGACCCTTTACGGTTTTGTTATTATCTTTGCAGTTTCCCACAGTGATCTATATAAAATTGAGGCTTAACGTTTAAGTCAATAGTTGTATTGTGCTTTTGGGACACTTTTGTAGTATATTGAAGGTAATGACTTTTCAAGTGAGACAGTGCCTGGCGATGAGACATGAGTAACTTATATTACACTAATATTAAAATAATAAACATTGTCAGTCCAACGAAGCATTTGCATCGTAGTTTGAGGAGAAAAATTGCTTCTTGCCTTGAGGTGACAAAATGACGTATTGTAAGACTTTGAGAAAACTCCGCTGTTCTATTAAAAAAGGCGACATTTTGCTTCATTATAACCCTGTTGTGTTCCCTAATATAGAAAAACTCTTGCGAGATGAGCGCCACAAAGTCGTCAAAACGGCAGAGTCTTTGTGGTAACAGAACTATTAGGGTTATTTGAAGATGGTAATTGGACGATATGACAAGTGGCGGAAATTATGTTGGAAAATTGTTTAAACTACACACTTTCGTGTGAAAATAAAATTACTGAAAAAGGTCTTCTCGTTTTTATTTTTTTTTAAATAAAGTTAAATCAATTATATCCTAATCAACTAAGGCCACAGTTGGCCTTTTTTAACCTTAAAATATTTACGGGGAGGAGGATAAAAAACAATTGGGAATTATTTTAAATCATGTACACAAAAATTTCGAACGGGTCTAAATGTATATACAATCAAAATTAACTTATACTACGATTCGATGAACAGTCGATTATTTCTGTAAGACATCTTCCGAATTCTTCTATAATGAGGTGTTTAGTCATTTCTTCGTCTTGTACATTTTCGTCGGCATTGTCAGATATTGTTAGCAAACACTGACAGGTGGCTTCTATAACGTCGTCTGTTATAAAATTGATGGTTTGTTTTCTAAAAAGGATATTTAATAAAATTAATGCAAATACCAATTAAAACTTATCAAAGTAGGAACCAACTAAGAAAAGTGAGCAGGTAACAGGAACAACCCGTATAAATTTTAAATAATAATACAAATATCACTTAGAGACAGTAATATGTAGAAATTTCATATTTTTTTCTTATAAACTCCAATTTTTCCTTAAAGACAAATTAACTATCTGGTTATTTTTTTAGTAATGATAATTTGAGTGAAGAAATTAATGCAAAATATTTTATTACAGGTATATCAGTAACTTACCTCGAGCTGGAGGTTCGTCTAGGTCGAATTTGACCAATTTTGTTATTATTAACATTAAGGGTTTCAGTATATACAGGAGTATTGGTAGATTTCTCATTAACATGTCTAATATTTTTCCTTTCGACGGAATCTTCAATGTTTCGACAACCAATGCATTTGCAGTTATTCGAACAAGCGATTTTTGCCTGAAAAAGGTCCATGAAAACAAAATCAATATTTACATATCAAGTTTCAAAGTAATTTCGTCTCATTTTATAGGAGATAGGTATACAGGTCTGGATATTTCATGCAAGTCGGATAAAGTTGGTCGATTAGAATTTTCCCAAGCCTCACACCTCAGTCGCGTTATTTATTATTAATTATACTAATAACTATGAGAACATTGGTTAATAGGAGGTCAACACTAGTAGTGGAGGCGCACACACTATCTTTTATAAATGTATAAATCACACGGTATTAGATCGGGTGACCTTGAAGCTCTTTCATTAAGGTCAGTACCAGTTACATTATATAAAAAGTCCCTTAACTTTTCACCGCGGTAGGAGACAAAAGGTTTTCGAGTTTGTAACAACTAAAAACTATCTACATAATTGTTAAGCATCTTCTTAAAACTCTCCAAACAATCGTTACAACAATTTCTAATTCACGACTAGACTGTTTCAATTGCTCCTTTGCTTGATACATCTTTTATAACTATTAGTTCACTGTAATGATTATTATCAAGAGCCGAAGCCCTGCTTTTCATTTTGAGTATTTTATAGGGCAATGCCATCGAGAATACGATTGCTTTATAGCTTTAGTTGATAAAGGTGATCCATCCCATTTTTTCTATTGGTGAATTTTCATCTTTCCACCGTTCACCACTATTTTTAAAAAGCGTTATTAGTACTTTAATAATTTTCTGCTCTCAGCGGTTGATAGCTGATCACTTCCAGCTCGATCAGTTATTCCTGTCAGTCACACAGAATAGGGATCAGAACGAAGCCGGTCTCATGTCTTTCTCACACAATAAGCTATTTTTTCAAATTTCAAAACAATATACTAGAGTGTGTAATTTTGTGTGTTTTCAACTTTATAAATACCAGAAGATTGTGTAAATATGTCTTTTTTCTATTATTTGGATTTGCAAGTTGACAAAATGAGACTTGTTTTGTTTGATATGATTTCCTATTTAGCTTTGTTGTGCTGATGATTTTTACTCATTCATAGTGTTTAATTGAAAAATGACAATATATTTTCTTCTTCTTCTTCTTACGTTAGGACTAGGTCCTGTATTTTCATCAAGGGTTTGCCAGGAGTAGTTGGGATGCTGAGGACCAGCTTTCATATCACCTTATAGGTGGTCGAGTTGTGTCTGGTTTCTTTTTCTTTGCAATTTTTGCTAACCGTTCATTTGGCATTCTGTCAACATGGTCTCTCCATTCTCTTCTGCGGCTCCTTGCCCATCTTTATTTACCAACTTGTGTTAGCGAAGTTTGAATTTGTCCAGACCTGTATAACAAATGTACTTTTATATTCCGAAATATTACTGTATGTGGCAGGTGTTTACTTACTAGACCAATCTTTAGGGTATTGGAAACATGATAGGGATCATCTACGGTTTTGATTATACTATATCTGGGATCTACATATAAGAAACTTTGTTTCTGAAAAAAGGAAATCAAACTAAAAATGGGAATACATGAGCCTGTCAAGCATACGATGTCTACAAGAATAACGATAAATATGTGCATAAATATCGAATACAAAATATACGAAAATGAGTTGTTAATACCAAGTAGATATCATCAAGATTTAAATGACACACGACTGTTTATAAACTGACCGTTATGACAAATATAAAATTTATAAATATAACTTAGGGAAGATAAAAGTCATGGTGAAGATGAAATGTTGGTAAAAATTTAGAAAAAATAGAGAAAAGAAATTCAAAAGAAACTTTAGAAGCTGTTATTACAAATAGGAAGAATCAAACCAATGGAAGAATTTAATAATTGTATACAGTGTATCCACGTAAGTTGGTGGCATGTGGGAAAAAGTTCTGCATAGTCCAAAACCTAAAATTCAATCATCAGATGTTAAATTTTTTCAGTCGAAAGCAGGGTTTGTCAAAAAATGTAATTTTTAATCTAGAGTAACTTTCTTTTTAACAATTTCGAAAATTGTTATAAAGAAAAGATGTTTAGAATTAAAAATAGCTTTCAAATTGTTTATTACGTTAGAAATTTAAGTTTGCACATTAATGCATAATTAATCTAGGATGCACTGGATGAGAATTGTTTTTGAAAGTCTATTTAGGATTGTTTAATCAAATTTATAATTAATAAATGCAATGCATTAATGTGCAAACTTAAATTTCCAACATAATAACAGAGAAAATGTAGGAAAAAAAAATTTTTTCAATGTAAATAAACAAAGTTGAATATTTGAAAGCTATTTTACACTTCTACACTTCTTTTCTTTATAACAATTTTCGATATTGTCGAAAAGAAAGGTACTTTACTCTAGATTAAGAATCACATTTTTTGACAAACCTCGTATACGACTGAAAAAATTTAGCATCTGATGATTGAATCTTAGGTTTTGGACCATGCAGAACTTTTTATAAAGTATAAATTTTTTTCGTAAAATTAATAATAAAAAAGTTTACCATATACCACCAACTTAGGTGGACACACTGTATACATAATCGAGGAAAGTAACAAAACATGTTGTCAAAACAAAGTTAGCATTACTAGACGTAACATATAAAATAATTTCCAAATTTATAAGCATTGAAAACAATAATTGGAAAGGATTTAAATCAGTCAGATCAACAGTAGACAAGATATTCATAATTGCATATTTTAAATAGACCTACAATACAAGTATGTATAATAAAAAATCTCTAAAAATTTATAAAGCTGAGAATGACGATGGAATTTATTAAAATAACTAACAGAAATAAAAAATGTAATTACAGAATGCAAATCTTGCTAAACATCTAAAGCGAAGAGACTAAATTATTCAACTTAAGTAGATTCCAAACAATCAGTTTAATTATTATCCATAACATAATATGCTTAGACAAGCACTGTTTCGGAAATGTTATAGGATATGATAAGGAATAAATGTCTTCAAGGTACCATGATTTCCACAGGAAAATAGTTTTTTGACTATTATATAACAAGTTCTTGTTACCGCTGCTATCAGTTTGTTGTCAAATTGATAAGCGATATTATATCATTTACAAAATATAATTGGGTTCTTTACAATTTGAGGTTATGCAGTTACCGAATATCCCGGAATGTTTTTAACCTTTAAAAATAGCGCACAACAAGAGGGAAAAGGAAATGGATAGTTATTAACAGAGAAAGGTAAAAATTTCAGAGCTGATAGCTGAGCTAATTGAACCCAAAGCGAATAGGAATTCAATCAAAGTTTGAGATATCTCTATGCAATATATATTTAGAGGTGATATGAAGGATGAAGTTCCTTTAGGTTGAGGATGGATGTGAATGTTTATGAGGAGCGACAGTGGCAACGGTCTCAGAAAAGAACAGCAATAAAATAATTAAAAACAGTAGAGGAGGCCATTGGTTTCAGGGAGAAGAGCTATCACGTCGACTATTCGAATAGGAATCATTAGTTCTAGTATGTACAAATCAGGTAGAAATGTAGCTAGAGAGGTTTTCATGTCAGGCACCTTCGAAGGTCCTATAAGGGGATAAGAAGAGGCTTCGATAGACTTAATGTTATAGTTTCGAGAGCTCTACTGAGTGCAAATAGTTTGAGGTGGAAGGCAATGGCCAAATGTATCAATGTTTGAACTGATTTTCACAAATTATGCTAAATTAAAAGAGGCGACTTTAATAACCAAAATAATAATATAAAATACATTAATGTTTCTACTCGAATTTATGGTACCTATATACATACATTGTACTAAATCTATGTTAGATTTTTCCAATGAGCTGTAACCACTGAGAGTGCGTGAGAAGATTTTATTTGATCATTTATTCCTTAAAATTAGTAACTGCATGGTATTGGATAGTCTCATACTTAATGAATCAACTTGTACAAGGTTACCCGATATAAATTATTCTCCTTATTGTTAATAACGCCTGTAGAAAATAAGTTGTGTGGTTATGATTGAATTAATTTAACCCTTAAACGGGCATGGTATCATATATGATACCATCTGCTCAACAATTTTTTTAAAAATCGGCGGTAAACCTTTGGACCTGGTTCTTTCTCTCAGGGCAAGGGAATTTCATTGTGAATGTGTTGGTCACACTGTTTTACGTCCAATGAAAGTTATAACAACATTTATCAACAAAAACCTTCAATAGCCCACATCTCATCAGTGAAATGGCGTCTCTTCCTAAAAATGTAAATTGTTTTTTGTTATTGTACAAACAATATGGAATGCAATTATGGAAAGGAAAAATAGTGATAACTGATTTTCTGTTGTAGAAAATGCATTTTGTGAACGTATCATATTTGATACTTTGCCCGTTTACAGTAAAAGCTAAAATGATTTTTTTAAACAAAATTAATACGCTTTTTATAACTAAATTGTTTATTGATATTTATTATATTATTTTTTGTATTTTTATATTATTTTTAATAAAATTATTTTGAGCTGAGATGCGTTGTTGTCTTAATTTATTGTTCCCATCTAACTGATATTATTGATGGCCATGGGCCTTGTTTTACCATTATTTAAACAAAAATTCTGTTCTATATGACAAAAGCAATTAAAACTAATTACTATCTAAATTTAATGGCTTGCGCAAAAATTATAAATATTTAATTTGAAGAAACAAAAATTGAAAAGACATTCTAAATGTAAAAAAGGAAGCCAAAAATGTGATTTCAGCTAAATTTTAGAAATTTTTAGCTAAATAATAAATCCCAGTGCTCCCTAAACCTCCAAGATATCATATATGATACCTTATTGAAACTTATGGTTGAAAAATTTTTTCTGACATCTTACTTGAAGTCTAAATGACAGGAAATCATGGAAACAAGAAAAAAAGTCATTGGTTGATATCTTGCCAATTTAAGTGTTAATATAATAAAATGTTCTTGAACTTTTTACTTCTTAGACAAATAATATATTCGATAACTGACATTTTGATGAAATAATTAAAAAAAATCTTCATATATAAACATCATTGAAAAAAAGATAAACTGTTGTCGAGTCATTCACCATAATTGTTGATGAATTTCACATTTAATAGTACGCAAAACACCACCTTTGCCACATTCATATTCGCCACGTTTCTAATGTTGTCAAATTATAAGTGACAAATAGATTTGTGATTCTCTGCTTTTAAAATTATAATATGGATGATGCTCAATGCCTGGGACCGTCTTTTACTATAATTACTCCAGAAATATTTAATTACTACTACTAATGAGGTAAACGAGTATTGTTTGTTGTTGGAAACTCAGCGGATTAGGTGCTTCAGTTAAAAGGAGGAGATATTCTCACAGTAATGAAATTTGTTTATTGAAAAGTCTTATATTAGCAAAATTCAGTTATAACCACACAATTCATTCAAATTCGTATCGTTAATACGATACGGTGAGGGTTATTTAAAATGTTTGAATGCATATTCAGAATTAAAAAGGTATTAAAACATAAAACTTACCTCGTAACATTCACAATAATTTTTCAAACAACCTGATCTCTTGCAATTGCAACCTTTCGTGTGTTTCCTTATTGAAATATCTCCTGCTACATCTTTTGCCTTTCCAATTTTCGGCCTAAACGCGTTGGGATTTCTTTCAAGGCAAGCTTTAATTGCTCTAAAAATTAATTTCTATATTTTTTAGTGGTCCGGTAAACTTTATTTCTATGTAATATTTCATAAAAACAAATAGACATAAAAATTATTAATACAATTTTATCTTCAAGATAGCTATCATCTATATTCGTGTATAGCATTATGACTTATGCCATTTTTCATTACAATTTCATGATTTATTGTGTGATTATATGTCTCTTTCTTTTTGCCTTATCATATAGTTCTACTGTTCCTATTTGCCTGATTGTTATTTTACTAAAGATGATTTGCTTCCCCCTTAACCCATTCACGAATCAACAACAAGTATCCAAATTTCCAATTCCCCAACGAGAATTCACAAAGATGTGAATACATCTTCAGTACCATAAGACGTAATGAAAAGGTTATTTGTGTAATCTCCGATTCATAAACTTGACTTTCGGGTTGCCGTTGCATAACATAACATTGAAATGCATAAGATCATTCATAGTTGCCCTTTGTTTGCCGATCGGTCTGCTGTTGGTGATTTTCAACGTTTGTCACCTTTACCCCAATAAAACAAACTCTTCTTTATTTTCCATAATATCGTCCATAAATACTGGATAACAATCAAAAACACAAAAATATCCCGAAACCAAGACAGTACACACACACAAACACAAAAAGAATAACAAAATTTTTAGGTTAACGGCAACTTCAAGTTTATGAATATGGTGTAGCATGTAGCTGATAGTAGAGTAGAGACGAAGATGTAAATTAAGCAAAATTTTAAAAAAGTCCATGATCTCGTATTGCAAGATCGCCCTGTCACAAAGAGATAATATACGAACTGAATGTGGAAAAACTGTCGGCGCGATTGTTACCACCAACGTTAACAGATGCAGACTAGCAAACTCGAAGACATTTGAAGTCGCCTTTAAACACAGAATAGATAAGACAAGAAAAAATTTAACGCAACACTAATAACAAAATCGACGATGCACTATGATATAGAGACGAAAATGCAGAGGAAGGAGTTAAGATATTGATACTCATTACCGCTGAAAAAAGGTTTTGCTAACCGTATTTCATTATATTGAATGCGTAATTTTAGTAGTTCATCTTTCAAAGGAAGCCACTGTTACAAGTGCAAATTATGCCAATTTAATTTCAAAGTCCCCTAATTACAAATGAAAAATGCAGGGGAAAGTTTGTTGGGTTTGGAAAGTCACTTTGCTTTACACTACTAAGTAAACAGTCTCTGATATATTATGGAAATGTGCCATTCTTATTGGAACACTTGGTACATCATTTCTACAAACTTGTGAGATAAATAAACTCACCTATTCCTATGTTCTTCATTTTCCAAATTGTTATAACAGTTCATACAGTTGCACATGTAACAAAACTCACCATTTGCAAAACAATCACAATATAATTTTAAGCACTGTGATTTATTACAGTTGCAAGGTTTCCTCGGTCTCATGCCATTAGCGTCGACTTCTTCTTTCGTTGAAACCGGTGAAGTATTTTCAGATACAGCATTTGTCTTCAGGGTTGGTGTATTTTTCGGAGGCGGTGCTGCAGGTGGAACAGTCACCTTGGAAACTGGAACCTGTTGAGTAACGGGAATGTGAGCGGGAATAACCATTAAAGGAGTGGTATTTAAAGGCTTACTTATAGGAGAAATTGGAAGTTTGTCTTTGGGGTGGATTTTTGGGATGATTCTGTTTAACGGCGATACTGGCTGCAACATATTTAAAATATATATATATCAGACAGGGGTGCCCATAACTGAGAATAAAAAACAATAGATCTTTTAGGTAACAGTGCATGTACAAACCAATTATCTCTTAGTCAATCTATTCTAGTTACCATATAATAGGAAAGTTCAATTACCTTAACTTCAGATAAAACAATATTGGTTGGTGTTACTACTGGTGTTGTTTTGATTGTAGTTCCAGTGGTAGTAGTGGTATTGGAATCGGATGTATTTGTCGTAATAAATTTAATATACTGCATCTAAAAACACGAATAGAGTAATCAATAAAGGCTGAATTGAGATGAAACTTTATCGGTACATGTTGCCAATACGGGTAAGAACAATCAGCTAGTATGGGAACAACTGTTCAACAGATACTATGGAGGTAGACCGTTTGGTCTTTTAGAAACTAAACTATAACTATAATTTGTTAAAGAAGGGTGCCTGGCATCTGTACTAAGTGTTATTGTGAAGATAATACAAAAAATTGAATGTAACGAATTTGAAGTACTATTTTATGGGTCTTGGTAACTTGCTGATCATTCTTACATATGTTGGAGACCTACAGACATGAACTTTCATATTTTATAAAATAACAAACATCTGGCCCTCGTGGGCACTTGGGCTATAAAGTATATGTATGTACTATGAAAATACTAAAAAAAGTCTTATGGTGAAAAATTATTATTTGGAGATTATGCGGTCATCCTCCCTCGTCGATTGTTTTCTTTGATTATAAAGTTGTTGTATACTACGAATATGCACTGAATGTTCGCGTTATTAGTATGATACTATGTTGAAGTATTGAAAACATTAAAACGGTACCAGCTTTTCACAAGGAGTCTACTTCGCCATTCATCAAACCAAATGGCACAGTTTACTCAGCCTTTGTACAGTCCAGATGTAGTTTTTGGAGACTTTTGGCTCTTTGCCATTGAAAAAGATGATAAAGAGATGGTTGAAACTAATGCGACAAATAGTCTGAAAGTAATTCTGAAAATTAACTTCCAGGAATGCTTCACGAAGTCGAAATACCACTGAAAATGTGTTATTCTATTAACCGAGAACTGCTATGAACGATTTCCTCAGCAGATAATGAAGAAAGAGAAACATCAACAACAACAGCTGCAGACAGATCGAGATATAAAAGTTGAATACTATTTTAGTACTATACGTCAGACTTTTTCTTTTAATGAGTACTTTTAATTTAGTACAAAGCAGAAATGTATAGTGATTATTTTGTAAAATCGTTCACATATTTACATTTTGTAATATGAAATATGAGTTTAGGTTTGTCGTTTCAGTTTTCTCAAAGCTGTACTACGTTTTAAGAGCACAAATGAAGTTTCATGTAGATCAATTAGCTCATTCTTTGTTTTGGAAGGTGTAGTACCAAAGCCTATTTTTGAACAGTAGATAGCGTTGCATTTAAAAGTAGCCATACAGATCTTGAAGACATCTAGAAATGCATTAACGCTAGAAAACATACGAAAAAATGATTATGCAAGATTAACAAAAAGAGATTTAAGGTATGTTTGCAGAAAGGTATGTTCAAAACCATACTTGGAGCATTTTAGGAAGGATAAAAAGGATTTTTCGCGTAGTTTTATAAATGTAGATGAGATGTGGGTCTACCATTATGAACGAAAAGCTAAGAAGAGTTAAGGACAGATAAGGGACATGAAAATGTATCAGTTTTCAGCAATGAAAAGGAATATTACATGGCGAACATTAATATAATGATAAAACACAACATCCACCCCATTTGCCAGATTTTCTTCCTTAGATTTATGGCTGCTTTCTCAAATTTTCATCAAATGAAGTGGTAATAGTAATTGTGTACTCCACAATCCAATGGTTCGTAACAATATTGTCTGATAAAATAATTGTGTTTTTCTTACTAATTGACAAAATTTATTGAGCAGCCAGGTAGATAGCAGAAACTTACCCCTCTACCGGGTATGTTGATTTGATGCAATTGTCCTGTATTTAAAGTTTGAGCAGCAGACACCTGTAAAATTTGTGCTTGCGGTAAAATAGTCTGATTTCCCGATGCAGATTTAAATATGATTCTTTGTGTACTTTTATTAGTAGAGTTCGAACCAGCCGGCAATATTTTGGTCGGTACTTTTAACTGATTCAAAGTTACAGTTTTTGTACCGACTCCTGTTGTAATAATTTGTTGAGAACTAACTTGTGGTATGATTTTAATGGACTTTTGAGGATTTTTTGTTAGCAAAACCGTTTGTTTTCCACTCGATTGGCTGGGTTGAGTTATTTTAGCATTCGTTAACAACCCCATTTCTTGCGCTTGCTGTAACGTCAACGTTTTGGTGGGCGTTTGCAATACATTAATTTGTTGTTGATCAGCTTTTTGTACTACCATGAAATGCTGAGCTGGTTTTGTTATTGCTGTTAAAGGTTTTGTAACGTTTTTTTGTGAAGTCGTCAGTACTTTTTTCATCAGTACTGGTTTTTGTTGAATAAGGGAAATATTGCTGTTTTGTGAAGAGATTGTTTTGAATGTGGGTTTCAAAGTTACAGGTCGAGAAATTAGATTGGCGAAATTGATTTCTTGTCCTGGAGATGCTACCAATTTGATTGCTTGATTCGCCCCAGTTCCTAAAAAATAAAAACATAAAATGATAAAGCTAATCATTTAAAAGACATTTTATTCAATTGCAAGTTAATACTGAATTGAAATTATCTACATCAACAAATGTATGTTTTCATTTTAATTGCATATGGCAAATAAATAATTTGGTACATACCCTGCAATAGTAGTAACGGTTGACCCCCAACAGACTTGACGGTAAGAGGCATTTTCGTTGGTTTTGGAGCAATAGTTAATGGTCTTAATGGAGGTACGACAGTCATTTTAGTGGTCCTATTGTCAAATATCTGATCATCTGATTTATTGGATATATCTAAACTAACTTCGACATCTTCAGTCACTACTTCTTCCATTTCTACTTCTTCTTCATGTCCAACTATTTCTTGATTTTCTACCACTATTTCCTGTTCTAATAAATATATTTTTGGTAATATTTTTTCAAGGGACTGATAATCAAGATATAAAACTACTTTGTTGCAAATTTAATTTATTTATTGCAGCTCAAATACGTTCCCTATCTCAGTGAACAACTCCCCAAAGCATGATATTTATAAATGTATTTCAAAGTAAATTGAAATTTTATTTCTAATGTAACATTTTTTAGTTTTTCATTTATTTAAATATTCATCGAAGATAAATATTTAAACAGATTTTATGTTGTTTTATGTTTAATTCAAAAGAACTTTGATCCTTTATTTGATCTTTATCAAGGATAAAAATATATGGTACATTATAAATCAAACTTTGAGGAAGATGAAGAAGTAATTTGAATGATTTTGTACCACATATTTTAAGCTTTGATAAAGATTAAATAAAGGATCGAAACGTTGGCAATTTGAAAAACTCTTGGACAGTTTTATTTCGAGTCTTCTACCTACAACACCATTCGAAATTTCGTACTAGAAAGGACAATAATATCAAGAATGTTATAAACATTTTTACCAATCTAACAGTTTAAGAGATATACAAAAAGTTTTGGTAAAAATTGCAGTTTTCCAAGAGAATATTCGGAAAGCACTCACTAAAAATCAAAGATGAATAAAATCGTGAATCCTAATTATAATACCTGTATACGTTGCAAATGAAGCAAGTCAAATTTCATTAAAATTCATTTATTTTACAGTAATTTCATTTTGAAATTCATCACTAATACAAATTCGCTGACCCTTTCCGGGTTTTTTTTTGAAAAGACTAAACACATCCAAAAGTAATTTTCCCTATGCTTTCCACTTTCAACGTAAACATGTCAGTTGCGCATGCTTAACGTATCAATTATATGTCAGCTCTTATTAATTCTACAGCTGACCTGCTGAGTTTCGGTCGATGATAAAGTTACTAAAGTCGAATCCATTATGTCAATTGAAATCTATCGTCAGGTCTATAGGCCGAATATCATGAATAAGAAGTTGGAAAGAAAGAAAGTATCCAGTCAATTTTCGTATAAATCGTTTCGAGGACTGCGCAAAAAGTTTCCATTTTGAAAACCTACGATATGGAGAGACCCAAGAAATTGTTATTTTTGTACTACGAGGGTTGGAATTAAATACATTTTCGGGCGATTATTTTCTATGGCTTTCGACGTGAATTTAACCAACAGCAGTGTGCCGATCAACTCGCTTCGACTTTTGGTGATGGAGCACCATGTCGAGCTACCGTGTTTCGATGGTTTTCCGAATTCTATCGTGGTCGCACTTTGCTACAGGATGAATACCGTGAAGGTCGTCCAAAATCGGTTGTTGTGTCAGAAAACATCGATGCTGTGCATAAACTGATATTGCAAGATCTTCATGTGACATAATTGAGATCTGTCAAGACCAGCCAAATCTAACAGTTGTTTTTGCAGCGCACGATTTTCCTGGCGTTTGCAACTATATCGTCTGGAGCAGTATAGCAAATGCAATATTTGCTTTTCGATAAAAAAAATGTCTTGATTTTTGCTAACAAATTCACATCTGACGTATGGCTAAAGGATAACATATTCACTTCGCATATGTCTTTATATATCCGGCAAGATTTTCGCACGACCGATGGGTAAACTCACCACTTGACAGTTTGGTAGTTATTTTAGGCATTTTTCACGAGTGGTTTTAACCATTCCATATGCAAGTTAGGGCTTGTATATCTACATATATAGATTTCTTCAATTTCTTATTTCTTAGACCTTTTGATATGTTTATGTTTCTAGATATTCTTGATTTTAAGTCTGTTTTAAGTTTTTTTTTTTAATAATTTTAAAAGTATAGAAAAAATTTGACGTTTCGACTTTTGAATTGACATTGATATTGACCACCTCCATCATGAATATCGAAATAAGAACAAAATCAAACTAGAACTTTGTTCTAATAAAAAAAAATTAATTTTTCCTTAGTTCTTACATCTTATATATGTAGCAGTACTTAATCAATCAAATTATTTGTAGTTTTATTAGAATTTACAAAATAGAACTATAAAATTTACTCAAATTATTTAAATCTTTTTTATAATTTATAACTTTTCGTTTTTATGAATGTGAACCATTGCTAAAAATTCTCATTTTCATGTATTAGATTCCGTTCCAAGATTTTTTGAATCTTTATAATTGAATTTATGTCTTTTTGATATTTCTTCATGGTCCGTTAACGCAGTTTTATTTTTTCATGGTATTGATGACCTTTTAGTCTATTTTCTAAATACTGAGATGTTTGCCCTATGTAGACAGCATCACAATTAGTACAAGGCATTTGATATAATATAACTTCTTTTGTTTTTTGGTGTTTTAGATTTTAATTTAGTGAAATATTTGGATAACGTATTATGTCCTTTATAACTTATACTAATATCATATTTATTAAAATAATTTCATAGTCCTTATACATATGGTAAGGAAAAATGTTTTATGTTTTGATGTTTCGTTTCTGTTCTGCTTTTTAATTGACTGTAGTGTTTGTTTCTGATAGTTGGATAGATCCATCAGCCCAACTTATTATCACTGATCTTTTTTGTGACATAGGATGACACGAATTGAAGTTTAAATATCTTGAGAACTAAGTTGGTTGCGTATTCCATTCTGTTTTTATGTTACCACAACGAGTAACAAAATTATAGCATGCCCGGAATTGAATATTATTATTAAAATAGAAGTCGTTTACGGAGTAGAAGGCGCTTTCCAGTATATATGTCCTCAAATTATTGCGGAAAGCGGTAAAAGATGATATCGGTTTGAATTCAATTGGCAAGTGATTGTGCAATTCTAAACGTGGAGTAGGAATTAATTTTTTAGATAAACCGGCAATATGTAACACCCATTTCAATGAATTGTCCACAACAAACCCTAAGAATTTTACAGATTCAACGACGTCAATGGTGGTGTTTTATAATAAAAAAGGCACTAATGTATTTTTATATGATAAAACTTTAGTTTTAGAAACGTTAAGTGTGCCGTGAAATCAGGGTTGCTCCAAGAGAAACTAGTGTCGTCTGCAACAATGTCGTCTCAAAACCGACGAAACAAAATAGGGCCTACTACTGAGCCTTGGGGCACTTCACATTCTATTGACTTGCAAGAAGACATCGTTGTATCAACCCTTACTTCTGTTGGTAAGGTATGACTTAAACCACGCAAGAGGTGTTCCTCTGAATCGTAGCACTGCAATTTATTAATTAAAAAATTTTGATTAACACAATCAAAAGCCTAAGAAAATCACAGAAAGTTGTTACTGTGTAGTGTTAGTTGTTTATGCTAGAGTAGACATTATTTCATCAATAAATCAATGTATTATAAATACGTATGACACTCATACCAAATTGAGAAATGATAAATAATGTTTAAATTTTTTAATTTATGCCTTTTGAACTGCAAGGATTTCTTAATTTCTAAACCATTGGTTCAATTTCAAAGTAGAAAAAAGTTTTCCTTCCTCTTAATGGTAATGGGTCATTTAAGATCCAAATGTACAAATTTTTGCTGAGGTTTGAATTTAAAAGACATAATAAAATCTCTTGCAAATGAAAGAACAAACTTTTAAACAAGTGAGAAGTTTGGGGATAGAATATTTGCTAGTTGTAATGTAACACTATACTAATTAGTTATGTCTTCTATAAATTTTCAATTACAAATCTTAACTTGAGTATAGAAATAGATGATATACGGAGTTAACTTTCTAGAAGTATTTTAGTAAAGAATATAGATTAACTTCAAGTAAAATGATTATGTTATAGAAAAACTATACTAAACTAAAACACAAATCAATTCAAGAAATAACTACTACTTCGTTGTGGCTGTCTATTATAACTGGATTCATTTGATACTTTTGTTATTAGTTCCTTGGTAATTAGTAGAAAAGAGCCCCAGTTATAATTGTTTGAATGTAGGCTATTCACTAATACCTAGTTCTTAAGGAATAGATTCATGCCATTCCTTTCCCAGAAGAAGTTATTTAAGTAGGTGGCAAAATATAAAGTTTAAAAAATCAATTCTAAATTTTATTATACTTTTGCAAAACTTCTAATCGTTATCAATTGAAATTATTATACTTTAATCTATACATTTCATAAAAATTTATTAAATACTTCAAGTTTCTGAATGCCACGACACAAATAAAAAAATAATGAATTAATATTCCATAAGTGGAAAAATATTTGTGGTAAATAATTATCATATCTAATAATGGTTAACATATAATAGAAGAACTTTAAATTACCTTCAGTCTCCATATCAGTGGTCAATGTAAGTTCTTGCGATAATTCACTTAAATTCTGTATATCATTACTGATCAAGCTAGACAAACTATTATCAAGATTGGCATTTTCGACATTCATAGTTTCCATGCTCTCCGTGTCTTCTCCATTCCCTGAATTAAAGGTAGTAATCATAGTAATTCAACAAAAAAAACAAACAAATTTTAAAATATCCTATTTTTAAATTAAACTCTACATTATATTCAAAAAAAATAATTTCGCCTACACAAACAGACGCCTATTTCAAATTATGCTTAGTAAAGCTAAGAGGAATTGTATTTTATTGAGTTATACTTATCGTCATATAACGTGAATAAATTTCTACAAACCTTTATCCGAAAATGACATAGTTAGTTCAAAACTTAATAATGTTTTAGTATGAAGATGGAACTATTTCAAAACACCATAGTCAAATTTTGACAGATCACGTGACCTTAAAAGCGCATCAAATCTACCAACTATCGGCTCTTTTCAAAATCTCTACGTGAAGAAATCGCGCGTGATATAAACTGTGTGTAGTGAAAAGACTTCTTTTAAATATTTGTCTATTATATACAATTTGAATTTCATATTTTGAATTCATAATTATTTTGTGTTCGAAGAAATTATTTGCTTTATTTAAACAATTGAATAATACGACAAATTTTGTCACTGAAATGGAATGTCAAATCATAGGTATTTTATACAATTATTAAAAAGTGTTTTTTAATTTGTCAAGGAAAAGTCCATAAAAGAAACGTTTATTTCATGAAAGATGGAAAATCCGTGTAAAATTCAAATACAAGAAAAGGTATATAGTTATCCGCGCACCGCAAATGATGTTTCTGATGGAAGTGGTAAGACAGATTTAAAACAAATTGATTGTGCTAAGAAAAATGGATTGGGAGGCTTTTTCAAGAAAGTGGATCCACTGGAACCGGAATTATTGGTAAGCCTCATATTAAAAATATTCGATAAAAAATTGGTTATGTCAAAATAATTACTCCCCAAAATAGTTAGTAAGATAGTAATTGGAGTCTAACAGTTCTAATTATCTATTTTATCTAATATAAAAACTGCTATAATCATTCATTGCTTAGTTGCTGGTTTATTTTTGTGAAATTTTATATGTATTAGAAATTAATTTGTATTTTCCAGCACTTGAAACTAAAAACTAATAAAATAGATCGTGAGTGAAAATATGCTTCCGACATAATGTCACCCTCTATCATATTCTTTCATCTTTATTCTCGTCTTTATGTCTCAGAACTAAAACTAGCAATTAGTTTTGCGATTTAGCATTGTTTAAAATCAATAACAGATGTCGCCAAAGAAAGTTATAATGGAATTGAACAGTGTTGTCAGCTTATATGTGCCTTAGGAAAAAATTAAATTTGGTGGATTTTCATTTAATTCTGTACTTTTCACGTTTAAATTATTTGACTTAAAGAATTATGACGGTAGTGCATCAAAAGTATCAAAAATTTTACATTTACATTTTACATTTACAAAAAAAAAACTGGGCACAATTTTGACGAATTGAAAATTATTTTAAAAGGAAAAAAGGTGAAAAAGTGACGGTGATGTTTATTTTTAACGCTTGATGCTCTTTAAATTTGACGTCAGATGGCATTCTGGTGTTGTTCGTATCCCAGATCAACCACCTGGTTCGTACCACATTACGATATTGCATTTTTAGTGTAATAGTGGGTGTGAGTGTATGGTAGTTAATATCACTGAAGATGCTATTTCGTGCTGACGTCACGTAGTAAGAATCAGTGTAATTGTGAGTGATGTAGTGGTAGTAAGCAGAGTGTTTAGAATTTGTCTTGAGTGGGATTGGCACTGTTTCTCTTCTAATATACGTCAAAAGTACATAATTTTTAGTGAATTCTGCATTATTTCTTAATTTTGTGTCTTGCATTTGAAGCGTAACATACCAGGTATAGGTATACTCAAACCATATTTTGAAAAATTTTAATTCAAAACAATAAATGGAAAAAACGTATAGGTACTTCGGTAAGAAGAACTTGTCGATTGTAAACTATTTACCAGAGGTTCGTTCGTTTTCATTTTCACTGATACTTCACTTTGGACGTATTATTGGTTCTAAGTACAACTACAATTTTACGATCTGACAACAGTGTAAAATTAAGGTGTTCATGGAACGAAATTCTCGAAAGTACACGTTTCATTCATTCGTATTTCGTCACGTAATTCGTCAGTAACGAAATCGGACGTAAAAGCCCTAAATTCTCGTGTGAGTAGAGAACTGAAGAGAAATCGTACTTCATTTTTAATTATATTGCTACTTTTTTTTAAATCGTAAGTACTACATATTTTCGATAATATATAATAGAATAAGTTTTGGAAATCATAGGAACCGGCTCCTTGAACTTAACATTGGTTAAAAATTGAGTTGAGGCTTTTGTTTTCAAGACTAACTGTGATTTTAATAGTTATAAAAATTGCCATATCTTCATTGTTTCTGTAAAAAATCCATTTTTTAAAAATAATGGAAAGATCTTCGTAATGGTGTTATGTAATTTTTCGATGTTGCATTGATTTATAGTTTGAAGCTTGACTGTGTACCTATGGTATTTGTGTATATTTCTTATTCACATTACAGTCCAATATATCGAAATTTTATATTTCATAAAAGAAATTAAAGAATTATTTCGTAAGGTTTGCAGCCATGTTGCCGTAACTTGTGACATGGCGTGACCCCAAGATTATAAACTAGAATAGGTGGAACCTTGTTCCTCGGTATTTTTAGACTAGGTATTTTCACTTACTAATGAATTACTAGCAGACTGATAAGAATAGTTATAAAGTCCTATGTGACATTCAATATTTTTGGTAAAAATTTATTTGTGGAGAAAATAACCTAAACTTTATTAAAAGTTAAGTTAGCATTGCCTTTGAGATTTTGTAATTTTAATCACTTCTTTCTATTTAAGTATTCAGGTAAATGTTTTCTTTTTTTTTGTTAGTTTCTATATTAATGAATGACTGTTATTCTGGTCCACATTCTATAACCTTTTAATCTACTTTTTGATGAAATATTACTGCTATTATATCGAGTTTCCCGAGTTGCCTTTCTTCTACTATCTTGATCATTTTTTTTAATATCATTCTACTTATTTACACTATTTTTTGTGTTAATCTGGCACTTGCTGCTATAGGTCTAAAATATTTTTTATTTTGTTTGAATTATTTTTACTAGTTTTTTCAATTCCTAAAAAAATATATAATTCTTTAACTGCACATTTACGAGTTTTTCCATTTGTTATTATTAGATTTGGTTTTTTATTAATTTTGTGTTCGCTCCATGTAATCATTCTTGTTTTGCTCTTTGTTTTTTTGAAACAAAATTTTCTGTGTAGATTCCTCTAGCTGTAATCTTTTTTGCAAATATAAGTGCTGCTTTCCTCATCGTAATTTCCAGCATACTACTGAAAAATATTGGTGACAGAAATTCTTTTCAATATTGTATTCATTATAACAAAGTTGTTCCGAATTATGTGCAGTAATTCCTAGAGATCATACTATGTCCAAAACTAATGATATATCTTCATGTACATGTTTTCCTAAAACTGAATAATAAGGAAGTTATGATAATCGTTGGAAGGAGTAAATTGAGAAAATGTATAATTGGGGAGTGCTTTAAGATATTAGGATTATTATTTTTAGGTGATTGCTTGAATACAGATTAGTTTTAGTGTTACAGAAGTATAATAATTTGAATAAAATCTATTTAAACATTTAATTTTAAATAAATCGAACACAAATTAGATTCGATTAACTAGGACGTAAGGTCCCAGGTCCATTAGTTCTATACAGAAGTGACAAGAGCTATCTCCAATGTTCTTTAGGTGGTGGCTGTGGTCAGTAAGCATATCAGTACTCCTTAGCTAGTTTTTGTTCAACAAAAGGGCCTTTTCAGACCAGTTGGTGAATAGGAAAAAAATATTGTCAATTGTTCCCGACCTGGAAACTTATTCCTTATTTCTGATTTCTTCTTGGTTCTATGTCCATGACTTGATGACTTTTGGAAAACCTAGGTTGTGGTCCTAATAAAGGAATTGTCCCGCTTTTTTTCGCTAGATATCTACTTGATTGAGACAATTGGGTAATAAGTGTTGCTATCGTTCGTTATTACTTTACCAGTAAAGTAATTATAACACATTATTGTAGTGGTAAAATTTTAAAAACCATTATTAAGCCAGTGAATTAATAGAATATTTCTACGATCTGTTTTGTTGAAAGTAAATTAGTAAATACGTTTGAAGAAAACAGTAGTTGATGATGGAGAACTAAGCCAGTGAATTAATAGAATATTTCTACGATCTGTTTTGTTGAAAGTAAATTAGTAAATACGCTTGAAGAAAAAAGTACCTTCTTTACCACTTGATGATGGAGAACTTATTAAAATATAATTATCATAACTTGTCACGCCTAAAAATCAAAACCTAACCTAACCTAACCTAAAAATCATCGATACTCAAATTGAAAAATTGATTTAATCAAAGCTATTGAAGATAACTTAACGAAATTTTCAGCGATTATAATAAAGTATCTATACTTGAATACAAAAATTCTTGGGATGATTTTTAGGTATGACAACTTTTGATAATTATATTTTAATAAGTTTTTAAGTAGTGAAGGGATGTCAACTTGATATGATCTAACTGATTTATTTTGATTTGTGATCTAAAATCATCCGCTGATGTGTGCATGGGTATTTTGGGTAACTCATACCAAGTAGTTGGATAACAACTAAACAATTATATTCAAACTAGCTTTTACCTGCGACTTCGCTCGCATTGAATTCATTAAATAAGTATCAGAGATCATTATAATAGAAAGGAATCAATGTGATAATTATATTTTATTGCTTGGCTGTGACTACATACAATGAAGTTTCAAAAACTCAAAATATACTTTTGTATATTTTTTTGTATATATTTTTGTTGATCATTTTACAAGTTTTTCTGTCGGGCGTAAATATCTACGTGTAATGTCTCCGTTGTACTTTGTTTATAGTAACAGCAAAGTTAAGCTTGACGGGAATCTGAACAGTTTTTGGTATGGAAGATCAGTGGGAACAATTGGAACAATAATGAATAGCGTGTAACCACAAAATTACACCTAAACTGAAAAATTCAAATAGTTGAATACAGCGTATATAATGATTGAAAAAAATAACAATAAATATAGAAAAATTCCAAACAGATAAAACTATAATCAATTGGATTGGTTATTACCGTGACCATCGGTAATGCAGTGCAACGTATTACAGTTGGAACTGGTTCTGGAATACTAGATGGCGTTGAAGAAGTTAGATTTTATAATTTTTTGATAAATAATTTTTCTATCGTCAAAAATGTATCCGATACAGATCTTATATATTAAAAAAATTGATGATTTCCATTCCGAGTCCGTTCAAGCGTTCTACCCTTAATTTTTTTTTCAACGAAAGGTATTGATGCACAGATCAGCCATCAACCATCGGATTTCATCCAATTTTCACCATTCTCAAGTTATTTCCCCCTGCACATTACTTATGGGAGTTTTTCACATACACACGTTCTATCCTCAATATCTCAGGTTCTATTCAAGATAGAGACTTCGTTTTGGTTTTAGAACACTCGCTGAAACACCTTCTTTCTTTTGAGTTTTCGAACACTTAAATCGGTTGAGTTGGAGAGGAGCTAGGCGCGGACATTCAATGTGGAGTTATGGATTTTTGTAGGTTTTTCGCATACACACGTTCTATCCTCAATATCTCAGGTTCTATTCAAGATAGAGACTTTGTTTTGGTTTAAGCACCCTTGCTTAAACATCCTCTTTCTTTTGATTTTTTGAACATTTAAATCGGTTGAGTTGGAGAGGAGATAGACGCGGACATTCAATGTGGAGTTATGGATTTTTGTAGGTTTTTCGCATACACACGTTCTATCCTCAATATCTCAGGTTCTATTCAAGATAGAGACTTCGTTTTGGTTTAAGAACACTCGCTGAAACACCTTCTTTCTTTTGAGTTTTCGAACACTTAAATCGGTTGAGTTGGAGAGGAGCTAGGGGCGGACATTCAATGTGGAGTTAGGGATTTTTGTAGGTTTTTCGCATACACACGTTCTATCCTCAATATCTCAGGTTCTATTCAAGATAGAGACTTTGTTTTGGTTTAAGCACCCTTGCTTAAACATCCTCTTTCTTTTGATTTTTTGAACATTTAAATCGGTTGAGTTGGAGAGGAGCTAGGTGCGGACATTCAATGTGGAGTTAGGGATTTTTGTAGGTTTTTCGCATACACACGTTCTATCCTCAATATCTCAGGTTCTATTCAAGATAGAGACTTCGTTTTGGTTTAAGAACACTCGCTGAAACACCTTCTTTCTTTTGAGTTTTTGAACACTTGAATTGATTGAGTTGGAGAGGAGCTAGGGGCGGACATTCAATGTGGAGTTATGGATTTTTGTAGTTTTTTGGCATACACACGTTCTATCCTCAATATCTCAGGTTATTTTCAAGATAGAGACTTCGTTTTGATTTAAGAACACTCGCTGAAACACCTTCTTTCTTTTGAGTTTTCGAACACTTAAATCGGTTGAGTTGGAGAGGAGCTAGGGGCGGACATTCAATGTGGAGTTATGGATTTTTGTAGTTTTTTGGCATACACACGTTCTATCCTCAATATCTCAGGTTCTATTCAAGATAGAGACTTCGTTTTGGTTTAAGAACACTCGCTGAAACACCTTCTTTCTTTTGAGTTTTTGCACATTTAAATCGGTTGAGTTGGAGCGGAGCTAGGCACGGACATTCAATGTGGAGTTATGGATTTTTGTAGGTTTTTGGCAATTTTTCTACATTCAAAGATCTATATCTCAGGTTCCAATATAGCTACAGAGTTCGTTCTTTTCTATTATAATGATTTCTGATACTTATTTAATGGATTCGATGCGAGCGAAGCCGCGAGTAAAAGCTAGTTCATATTTATATTAATAAAGATTAAAAAATTTAATAATTGAATCTTGTTATCGAGATTTATGTTATGTAGGAAGAAGAAAATGCTTAATTACTTGATGTAACTCTTGAATTCGATTGAATTAACAAAAAGAAATAATAATTAGGAATAAAATAACCTTTATTCATCTCATTAACATTTGTTTGTGTCAGTAAACATGGAAAATTAAATATTTTTGAGAAATTAGCTGTTCTGGCCAACTTTGGAAAAAAATTAGCAGAGCTATGCAAGTTAAATTTGCAAAATCAATAGATAGATAGATAGATAGAGTAGAATGTTTCCATAATTAAATGCTCCGTTGTTCAATGTAAATTAAAAATTTTCGTATTTTTCGACCTTTAATGCCAAATAAATGGTGCTAAATTTTTCGGGGACGTGACGAAAAAATGACTTTCCGATAGCGTCATTTTTGTAATTTGTCTACAACAAAATAGTTTTGGAAGAATTTTTAGCGAACAAAATACCGCTTACAACACACACTGCAGACTGCACAAAACCATGACAATACTTAACCGGTTGTTACTGGATCCCCGTAGTATACAGGGTGTTCCGGTTCTTGATGAAAAAAATTCGGTAGTGAGTAGTAGATGACGTAAAAATTATGTTGTGAAATAAAAAAATTTGGTAATTATACACTTTCACGGTCACCTGGTTTTTTCAAAATGTTCCATTTTACGGCGGATTTATAAAAAAAATTAGTAGAAATAGCTGGAATGAAAATTTCTCATAGTTTTACTGTTTTAAATCGTAAAAAAACTGTTTTGCAAAATATTCCTACAAAAAATTATGGTTATTATACACATTTTTCGATTTTCTAGAGCCAACCTAACCTAACCTAACCTAACCAAAAAACCAGGTTAGGTTAGGTTAGGTTGGCTCTAGAAAATCGAAAAATGGATTTTAATGACCTTGGTCTCAAAATGTTCCATTTTACGGCGGATTATATAGAATATAGTACGAAACTATTCACGAAAATTGATTGTTTTTCATCGATTTCATTTTAAGCTATAAAAACGGAAAAAATCATTCTTTTTGGATTTTTTTTAAATTGTTTATAAATTTATGTAGAATACAAAAAAATCTGCAGTAAAATGGAACATTTTGAGACCAAGATCATAAAAATCCATCAATTTTTCGATTTTCTTGAGCCAAAAAACCAGGCGACCGCGAAAGTGTATAATTACCAAAAATTTTGTCTACAACCCTCTGAGGGGCGGCTTATGCTCAATGGTTAACAAATCGTAATTTTTAAATCAATTTTCAACAAAAAACCACTCTTTGTTTAATTCGATAAAATTTAAGGATATGTTAGAAAATTTTTCTTCTAAACTCTATCAAATTATTATATTTGAAATGTTTAAATTGTTAAAATCATTACATATCAATAGATTCTACGGAAATATGGCTCACTTTATTGAGATTCTGTTTATTTTATATTTTCAAGAAATATTTTGATCACAAACCACTAATTACCTCATAAATTATGACACCGTTGAAAAATTGTTAACCTAATTCGAAAATTAGCTTAATCCCAATACTTTGGGCTTTTGAAAATATAATCTCGGAGCTAGTTTTCGTACCATTGCAAATTAGGCGGTGTACTGTTTTTTTCTTCGGCTTTTTCGTGATGGATTGTCTTGATTTTAGGTCTCTTTTGATAAAAAATCAGTTTCTTCTTCTTCTTGTAGTAGGACGAGGTCCTGTCAGGTCTGTCATCTGCCCTCTTGTGACGCCGATGTCCAGCTATCGTACCAGCGTTTTGGGGGCCTACCGATTGGGCGTCTTGTATCTGGTTTCTGTGTTTTGGCCCATTTGGCAATCCGTTCTGGAGCCATTCGTTCTACATGGTCTCTCCATTGTCGGCGTCTTGCTCTTACCCATCTAACGACATCTTGTACTCCCAGTTCTCTTAAGGTATCTGTGTTGGGTATTCTATCGTGGAGTGTGGTACCCTTTATTGTTCGTAATATCTTTATCATGAAGATGAAGATGAAGATAAAACATCAGTTTTAAAGTAACAAATTGTGTTTTTGACCATTTTTCTTTCAGTATACATCTCAGTTTGTTAGTACTACTACTACTACGAATAATTTAAACTTAAGGCTGCTACAATTTTGAGTTGTGGCAACAACATATTGTAGGTGATCTTTTGATTAATGTAACTACGCAAATTGACCGAAATAACTCGAAACGTCAAACTTTTATTTTATTTTGAAATCGAGAGGCTCGAAATCAAGACAATTCACCACAAAAAATCTGTTTTTTTCTTCAATATAACAGCAAATCTCAAGACCAATTCAAAAAAAGTAACTTATAGAGCTTAGAGCTCAGTACCAAACTCACGATGACTAAATTGTTATGCTAATTTCTTAATTTGTATCCATCTTGCTCCATCGAAATATTTGTTTTAAAAATAGAAACTGCCATTACAGTTACCTTTCTCTTTTTTGACGAATGTTTCAAGTTTCATTCTACTTTTAACATTTCGAGCTTGGGGACTAATCGAGAACTAAAATTAAAATTGTTTCTTGGGGGTAATTATATTCGTCCATTCCAATTCAACATCTTATGCTATTATATTTACATTGTATTTGTCGAAAGTTGCTGTAGTTCAAATAAATATACGAGGGTTACTACGTAAGATAGACAAATAAAAACAATTATTAATAATTGCATATGACTTTATCGTTTTTCAAAATATTCTCAATTGAGATCAAAATACTTTTGCTTGCGTTTGAACCAATTGTCCATTCCGATTGAGGTACCTCCAAAATAACGTCAACCGCTTCTTCAAGTGTAGAAAAACGTTAATCTGGAGATTCATTTTTGATCTGCGGGAATAGAGGGATCATTGGGCGCCAAACAAGGATTCAACGGGCGGATAACCCGTTAATTATATATTTTGATCGCTGTTCAAAAGCGTTTTTGTTTCTGTCATTGGTTTTCCTGATTCCTAACTTAAAACAGAATTGATCGCTTTGTGCGCCAACAACTTTTGTTGGATTTGATCCATGATTCATCGCCAGTCACGACCTTATAGACGTCTTTTGAAGCACCGTGATTGAATTTTTGCAACATTTCTTGGCTCCAATCAACAGCTGTCGTCAAATTATACGGTATCCAACGAGAATAAATCTTTTTGACGGCTAAATGTTGGTACAATTTTGAATGTATGCGAGTGGAACAAATACCAAAGCATGTTTCAATCTCACGGTATGTCCCATAAAGATCTTGCAATATCAGTTTACGCACAGCATCGATGTTTTCAGGAAAAACATAAAAATTATCGGTATTTCTTATATCAACGATTCTCGAACTAATTTGGGCTAGAGTTTAACTTACATAAACCTATGGTTACGATGAGTTGCAGCCCTAAATATCGGCGTTTATTGATTTTCAAAGGTTTCCTTTGTTTTTTAACTCAATTGTGAACGCGTAAAGCTTAAGTCTTGGTATTTAACCTTGGCCCGGTCCTGGCAGTTAAGCTTGGCCCAGTCTTTGGCGACCAAGTTTGGCTCACCGTTATCGCTCCAGAGTTTTACCAAGACTGAGCCAAGCCTGGCCCAGAGTTCTACATGGTTGGGTCAAGCTTGTGCCCTCGGAACTTTCCTCCATGGGATGTTATCGTTTGTGAATGCTTTTCACATATAAGACACGTTGACAAATTAAGTCAATAGAGAGTCCAAACTTCAAGTAGAGCAAATTTTTTCGTTTCTATTTCTTTACTTGTTTATAGTTTTTTAAAAGTACAATTATACTGTTGTTTGAGTACTTAAGTTGCTAAAAATGGACATCGTCGACTCCCCAAAATCAGTTTTCTTTTTCAAGTTGACTTCGGGGGCACCGTATTTAATAACAAGTGGTATATATAGAGAATTTGGGATTTGTATTGTTCGAATACAATAATGATATAGATTTTAGAAAGTTATGATTGTGAAACCGCCTTAACCACCTCTATGTAAGATGAAAATGCCCCCAACTTCATCACGTTATGTGTAAAAATAGTTATAAGTTATCGAAACAGACCCCTCTAAATTAAAAGAGAATGAAAATAATTCCGTAAATTCCGAAAAAAAAGCTAATTTCACAGGTGTATTTTTTTCCCACTGATTTAAATAATCAAATATCGTTTTTTATCGCCAATTATTATAGAACTAACAATTCGAGGTGTTGAAATAATTACGACTATACAATTCTTGATTGAATCTTAATTTCCAATCCGCCTATTATGAATTTTATTCATTTCTAACAAATTTGAGGTATACATTAGTCCGGTCAATATAGACATTTAAAATATTAAAAATTCAAAGGTCAAAATTTGAGGTTTTTTGGAATTTTCTCGAAAACGGCAAGTTTTATAAAAACAACCTCAAACCAAATTTTAAAATTCTCTACAAAAATGGTCTTAATGATTTTTTTTTTCGAAGAGTTACCAGTTCTGAAATATCGCGATTCATTCCACGCCATCTGCGAGGTAGCGTTTTTTACGGTGGTTTCCCCCGTAGGCCTACACCACTAACTCTCACGACAATTTTGGGGTAACTCAAGGGAAGAAAAATAACTGTCAAGTTCTAGATATTACCTTATTATTGATAATAATATGGGTATTGATTTCTTTAGATATTTTAATCAGATTTATAGTCTTGAAAGTCTACTTCAACGGTCCTGTTTTCTTAGATTTCTTCCGCTTGCTGGATGTACATAAATTGTTCAAATGGGGCATTTGATCAAGGCTGACATTGGCAATTGGTACATGCTGGGGAACACAGCAACGACGACTTTTTTACAGTATAGTGTTGAGGAGTTTTCCTTGAGTAGATGAGAGTAAAGTTTTAATCGTTTCCAGAGTATTATGTATCAATTTCCAACCCCAGTTTTCTGCAAGTAATTTTTTTGAAGCTCCACAAACCGCACGAAGAAAGCGGACTCTTTCCGTAATTATTGTTTGAGGTGTCGAATCCATTTCTGTTTTGTATCTTCTGTACATTGCTAACGAAGTGTCGCAGTCGGTTATCGCATGTAAAAATGCCTACAATTGTTGTTTTTCTATTATGAGGAGCAGGTCTCCACCAATATTTGGCTTTACGGGAATTTTTGTTATTTGAACACCTATTTTTATGTCCAAATTGACCGGAGTATAAATTGATGTCGAAACGAATATGCTTCTTCACTAATTTACGTTATGTTTATAAAGTTTGGATCATAACCGTCGTACACATTGGAAATTTGATAATTTACTTTTAAAAATTATGCTTACAGTAAAATGAAAGTATCTGTGCGAACATAGCAAAAATAATGACAAAATGGACACTGTACACATATCCTTGTTTGTTTTTATAAGCGAATGAAACATTTGAAAATGTTTATACTTTTACATAACAGTTTTTTTGTGGTGAAAATGTTTCTTATTTACTTATACAATATTACAAAAATATGTGTAGTTAGCTTCCGTTGAAAATTGAAAGTTTTTCATAAATTTATAGTTTTAAATCAAATGTCGTTATCAAAAATTACAATACCATTTACATTCAGCCAATTAACTAGTTCCTTAAATTGATATTTATTAATAAATGTAGAACGATATTAGATTTTGTATAAAAATTTGTTTAGTGGCTATTTTTCAAATACAATTTTTCACTTTTATTCTAGTTTTCATGTGCCGATTTGGACAAATTTTTACGAGATAATTATTGTTAATGTATTCAAATACGAATGTATGTTTCGTAGTAAGATTTGTCATCATGAGATTGCATTTGGTAAATAAATGAAAATTTTGGCTGGTGGCGAAAATAACTGGCCATAATAATTTCAAAAATAAAAATGCGAGATATCCATTGTGTACACAAGCAAGAAAATTATTCGTGTCTTGCTGCTTGTAGAATAAATGCAGTAATTTATCCTAAATAGCTTTAATAAGTATCAGAAATCATTATAATAGAAAAGAACGAACTCTGTAGCTATATTAGAACCTGAGATATAGATCTTTGAATGTAGAAAAATTGTCAAAAAAACCTACAAAAATCCATAACTCCACATTGAATGTCCGCGCCTAGCTCCTCTCCAACTCTACCGATTTAAGTGTTCAAAAACTCAAAAGAAAGAGGATGTTTCGGCGAGTGTTATTAAACCAAAACGAAGTCTCTATCTTGAATAGAACCTGAGATATTGAGGATAGAACGTGTGTATGCCAAAAACCTACAAAAATTCATAACACCACATTGAATGTCAGCCCCTAGCTCCTCTCCAACTCGACCGATTTAAGTGTTCAAAAACTCAAAAGAAAGAGGATGTTTCGGCGAGTGTTATTAAACCAAAACGAAGTCTCTATCTGGAATAGAACCTGAGATATTGAAGATAGAACGTGTGTATGTCAAAAACCTACAAAAATCCATAACTCCACATTAAATGTCCGCGCCTAGCTTCTCTCCAACTCAACCGATTTAAGTGTTCAAAAACTCAAAAGAAAGAGGATGTTTCGGCGAGTATTCTGAAACCAAAACGAAGTCTCTATCTGGAATAGAACCTGAGATATTGAAGATAGAACGTGTCTATGTCAAAAACCTACAAAAATCCATAACTCCACATTGAATGTCCGCGCCTAGCTCCTCTCCAACTCTACCGATTTAAGTGTTCAAAAACTCAAAAGAAAGAGGATGTTTCGGCGAGTGTTATTAAACCAAAACGAAGTCTCTATCTTGAATAGAACCTGAGATATTGAGGATAGAACGTGTGTATGCCAAAAACCTACAAAAATTCATAACTCCACATTAAATGTCCGCGCCTAGCTTCTCTCCAACTCAACCGATTTAAGTGTTCAAAAACTCAAAAGAAAGAGGATGTTTCGGCGAGTGTTATTAAACCAAAACGAAGTCTCTATCTGGAATAGAACCTGAGATATTGAGGATAGAACGTGTGTATGCCAAAAACCTACAAAAATCCATAACTCTACATTGAATGTCCGCGCCTAGCTCCTCTCCAACTCAACCGATTTAAGTGTTCAAAAACTCAAAAGAAAGAGGATGTTTCGGCGAGTGTTCTTAAACCAAAACGAAGTCTCTATCTTGAATAGAACCTGAGATATTGAAGATAGAACGTGTGTATGTCAAAAACCTACAAAAATCCATAACTCCACATTAAATGTCCGCGCCTAGCTTCTCTCCAACTCAACCGATTTAAGTGTTCAAAAACTCAAAAGAAAGAGGATGTTTCGGCGAGTGTTATTAAACCAAAACGAAGTCTCTATCTTGAATAGAACCTGAGATATTGAGGATAGAACGTGTGTATGCCAAAAACCTACAAAAATCCATAACTCTACATTGAATGTCCGCGCCTAGCTCCTCTCCAACTCAACCGATTTAAGTGTTCAAAAACTCAAAAGAAAGAGGATGTTTCGGCGAGTGTTCTTAAACCAAAACGAAGTCTCTATCTTGAATAGAACCTGAGATATTGAGGATAGAACGTGTGTATGTCAAAAACCTACAAAAATCCATAACTCCACATTGAATGTCCGCGCCTAGCTCCTCTCCAACTCTACCGATTTAAGTGTTCAAAAACTCAAAAGAAAGAAGGTTTTTCAACGAGTGTTCTAAAACCAAAACGAAGTCTCTATCTTGAATAGAACCTGAGATATTGAGGATAGAACGTGTGTATGTGAAAAACTCCCATAAGTAATGTGCAGAGGGAAATAACTTGAGAATTGTGAAAATTAGATGAAATCCGATGGTTGATGGCTGATCTGTGTAACAATACCTTTCATTGAAAAAAAAAGTGAAGCAAATCGGTTGGGTAGAACGCCTGAACGGACTCGGAATGGAAATCATCAATTTTTTTAATATATAAGATAGAATACAAGCAAGCCACCCAACTTTTCGCAACGTTTATAGACTGGGCATTATTTAATGCCTTAACGAGAAGTGGGCCAACACAAACATATTTTTGTTGACCGGTTAAATGAAATTTTAGTATCAGAAATAATCTCAATACCTTCTTATTATAAGATTCTTTGGTTGGAGAAATAGTCATAGTTGGGAAAGTATACTTTTGGAAATAGTTCGATGGAGCCTCGAAAATTACCATAAAACTTGTATGCTAACTTTTATTTGCAGTTTGTTATGAAACATTTTTTGTTGAGAATCATTTCTACTCAATGCGGTTTATTTAGGATTGAGCATCACCTCTTGATCCTGTAATTGTACGTAATTATTGAAACGATTAATTCACACATGATTGAATTGGCAGAGGAAGCGAATTTCCTTAGCCCGTGCGAAATCAAGAGGATAATCCTTCAGTTTTTTAAATTTTTTTGGATATATGAAATCCCTACCAAGAAATAATAGTCGCTAGAGTTTTGGGATTAAAATTGTATGTGCCTATGAGAAAAATTGCGTTACTTCTATTTTTATAGATAAATTTTATCATGAAACATACAAAACCTTTGCTAAATCGGCACGAAGCGAAAATATTTTATACATGAGGATTGGAAAGTTAACTAACCTAACCTAACTAAATGAATATTCGGTCTCGGCATAGAAATTCCTATATTAGGGGGCGAATACTACAAAGTTTAATATATTTTCAAATGCCAAGTAGTTAGAAAAATATCCAATAGAAAGCAAAATCAGTTTTTATTTTTTACTTAATATCATAACAGAACATTTTACGTTTAAGAATTTTCTGTGTGGAAAATTTACACTTATTATTGATTTACCCTGTAAGACATTTAACTTTTGTAATCGCACATGTTAAATTAACTTAAAATCTACGTAATCAACATAATATTTATTAATTTTAGCTTATTCTTCATAAAGTTGTCTTGTAATCGACCACAATTTAAGTTGCTTTCCAATTGTACAATTTGAGCACATGCGTGCGCAGTGCTTTGAACGCATGTTCCAAATTGTCGGTTTTGAGAACTGTGCATCAAACAAAGATAAATGTTTGTGTTTCATAAACTTTAAACACAAATTCCAAACACTATAAATGGACCCAAAAAGTTATCTAAAATAAAAAGTATATTTACAAATAAATGTATTCAATTAATCAAGTATCTTGTATTTTGGACACGGCAACAAATAAATAATTTGTGGTGTGTTTTAAAATTTGACACTTGACGTAAAACTCACTTACACTGATTATACTGTCAAACCACTTATTCATCTAAATACTAGAGTGAACGAATGACATTAAACTACACTGACATTTGACCTTCATAGAAACTACTTTCTGTATATTGATGGCTATTTGATCGTATATATAATTACAATGTTTAAAAAATATAGATGATGTTGATTTTTCTGATTAGAATTGATTTGTCTCGACTGAGATCCAAAGAGATTTCTCGAAACTATTATTTGATATTTGTCAAATAAATGACTTTGAATGAAAGCTGTCAGTTTTGTATCGAAATATTGATAAACAACAATCGTTTGTGCTCGAACTTAAAAGAGTGAGAACCAATGTTGCAACTCTCGGAAGCTGTGTTTCTCTTCAGTTGTATCTATGAATTGCTTAAAATTCATAATACTCGTAAAGTTTTGGCTCATTATCCTGTAAATTTTCTTACAAAAGTAAGTGTTTTAAACTTAATAGAATTTGACTAAGAACTTTAATATTTTGTTTTTTATACGGTAGTTCCGAAAAAATTATTGGAAAATTATCGCGGAACTTAGAAGTCTCGGTGGAAAATCTCTAACCCACTTAATCCCAGCTTGTGTGTAAATTTCATTAGAACAACTATTTTGGCCATAACGAATTGCAAATAAAATAAATTCGAATAAATAATTCAACAGTTTTAATAAAATATTAAATAAGAGACGAGACTTACCTACTGGCTTGGACAGAGCAATATCCCTACTTCGAGAAAACGTTGACCGTATCCGAAAATCGACCTTTAAGTCTCTTCAGCATTCTGCCAGCAAGCATGCATCTGTACTTCAAGATGGTATAATTTGTAGAGAACCATCTTTGTATTACCATCGACTTTAAGTGCATTGATAATGGAAGATATCACTTGAATGATGTGTTAAAAATGATTATTGAAATTACCGTCCAGCTGTATCCTTTTGAGGCCATAATAAAGTTTTGTTCACACAAATTTGGGTATTTTGAGTTTGGTCAAATTTTTGTTGGGAATCTTGAAGTATTCATGCTAAATATCATTTTTCATTTCCATCAATCTAATGACTACCTAGGCGAAAACATTTTATTTATTCAAGTAATTTTACATTTGGCAACATTCTCCAAAGTGTCGATGTTGAGAGCATAATTATACGTCCGTAGTAAGCAATATTTTTGATTTTTTTAGGAAATGGCTCCACCTCCATATTCTGATCTCGGCAAAAGGGCTAGAGATGTATTCGGCAACGGTTACCACTTCGGCTTGATTAAATTAAATTGTAAAACACAAACAGCTAGTGGTGTACAATTCAGCACCGGTGGAACGTCTGACCAAGAATCGGGCAAAGTTTCTGGTTCTTTGGAAAGTAAATACAATGTCAAAGATTACGGTCTCACATTTACCGAAAAATGGAATACCAACAATACTTTGGGAACTGAGATCGCCGTAGCCGATCAAGGTATTCAAGGCCTTAAATTGTCTGCTAATGTTGATTTCTCTCCGCAAGAAGGGTAAGTTTACTTATAATAGTATTATGCTTTTTTTTCTCTTTACTAAAGCTTGAGAATGGCATTTGTAACACGTTATTTCAGCTAGTTTGGTCAATAAATAGAATGAAATTATGTTTTATAAACCTTTTGTTATTATATCAATAGATTCGTACTAAGCCTTTGGTTTATTTTATTTTTTGTCGTTGGTTAAGAACCTCAATTTTGGGCTTTGAAAAATATTGTGTTCCAGTGTTGTTCTAATTTGTGAATTTTATCCCCAAATTGTAAGATTGTCAATTGTAATTTTTTGATACATGGAAAATAGCAGAAGTTACAACAGTTTAATTCTTCAATGATTTTCGTGAGAGATTTTTGAGCTATGCTGTGCGTTATCTTGACGAAAAATGATATTTTTCTTGTGTGAACCAAAGCTTTTTCACCAATTTTTGCATCCAGAGTTTGTTTTTTCACCAGTATAGAGGTAATCCAAAATAAAACTTTCATTTGAATCCCAATTAAGACTACCTGATATATGCCAAATATTTAGAACCACTCCTTGGCCACTAATTCGGTGTTTTGGTATAATAAATTTTATATTTTCTAAAAAGCTCCAAATACTGAGTGTGTTTTTGTTCCGGCACTAACAAGAATGTTGTTTTCTGGCATCGATGTCTTTTTTTGACGTTCTTCATGTGGATATTGTTCGATACTGTTCGAATTGAAGGTGAAGAATCCTTATAAACAATCTCTAGTGAAGTTACTACTACACCTTTCTAAACTAAGAATCTCAATACTCAATACAATATATTCAAGTTTTTTCTTTATATAAAAATACTGTGACGGGTCTAACAATTTTTTCCCATTAAATGTCTTCAATCTAAAATTGAATTCTCATACTATTTGAGCTCCAAATTTCAAAAATTTAGCTGCTACGTATGGACGTCCCCCTTTTTTTAAATACATTGATTTTTTTCAGGAGAAAAAGAGCTACAAACATTGAGAAGCATTGATTTCTATCTTTGTATATATTTAATTTTGTGAATATAAAAAAAATTAGTTGATTTTGGACATATTATTTATAAAAACATTGTTTGTATCTCTGGTAGTTACAAAATTAACTAATATGAAAAACCCCCTAAATATTAATTTATCAATTTTTAGATACCAAGCTGGGCTCATAAAGACTGCGTTCACCAATGAAAGAGTCGCTCTCAATGCTGATTTTGATCTAAATTCGAATGGTCCTATTGTCAAAGGATCTGCTGTTGTGGCCTATCAAGGCTGGCTGGCCGGTTACCAAGCAGCCTTTGATGTTCAGAATTCCAAATTGGCCAAGAGCAATTTTGCTTTAGGATTCTCAACTTCAGATTTTGTTCTTCATACATGTGTGTAAGTATAACACCAGTAAACAGATATATGAAAGTATAAATTTATAAATATCCCAACAAATTAGCGAATTAAGTAGATACCACAAAAAGGGGCAACAAAAAACATTGTCAAGATCAATAAAGTATTTTCGCATTAAAATACACAATTTGGGAAGGAATTTGGTTTTTATAATGTCACGAGGATTGGTTTACTAAGGGTAACTACTGAATAATGGTTTCTGGAGAGCCAGGGTGTGGACATAAACTAGAAAATGTTATTGCACCCTTCCAGGGGAGGAATAATGTACAATACACAAACCTTAGCCAATGAATAATCTAAAAGATGATAGACAGCCTACCGTAACCTACTAGAGTAATAGGGGATATCGAAATGTTACGAGAATTGCTTACAATGAATGTTGCTCCTAAATTACACTTAACAAATAATATTGACAGTCCTTTAGACTTTTAGAATTACATTCTAATACTACATAAAATATAATATATATTTAGAGCTCCTAAGTGACAAAATCATATTTATTAGGCACATTTTAAAGTAATTTATTCTAATATTTAGTGAACATGACAGTGACGACGGTCAAACATTTGGAGGTTCCATTTACCAAAAAATCAATCCAAAATTGGAAACTGCAGTTAATTTAAATTGGGCTGCCAGTGGAGAAAAAACCGACTTTGGATTGGGATGTAGATACGAGTTGGACAGCGATGCTTCAGTTCGCGCCAAAATCAATAATGCCAGCCAGATCGGCTTAGGTTATCAACAAAAACTGCGTGACGGTAAGTTGGTTATTTATATATATAATTATATACGAGCCCCCCCGTCCCATTTCAGTTGACAAAAAGTAGCCGTTCCATTAGTAAAATGTTTCAAATTTTTAGTTTTACCTCTAAAATAGGTTTTTGATGAAAAATTGTCAAATATTTTGAATGGTATTTAATAAGATGGAAATAGGTGTTGTGGATAATAATTTTTTATGCATATACAAGGGTTCAATGTTTCCAAAATCATATTTTCACAAAATGTTTTTATCAAGTGACAGATAGATTTTTGAAGTAATAAGACCATATACCAATAACATGACATAACCCTAAAGAAAAAAATCTATTGGCGTTAAATCGCACGAACGAAGTGGCCAATCGACCGGTCCATTTCTTGAGATAACACGCTCATCAAACTTCAGAGAAAAATAATAATAGGAAGTTCATTCTTGATTTGGGAATGGGTTTGAAAAAACGCAAACCCATCGATTCCAAGGAATTCTTGCAAGCTCATGCACGGCTTATTTAGTGAAACATTGCCTAACCCGATGCCAAGATCTATAACAAAATGTTTGGAAAAAAGGTCTAATGACCAAATACGGTAGCAAACGATGTGGAGTACAAATATTTTTGAAGCACCTTTTTTTATGTAAAAATTGTAGTTTGATTTAGGGCAGTAAGTAGTTATTGGTCGAGTTTTTTTCTTGGGATAAGTCACATAAGATTGTTTTCTTTTTGATTGAAATAAAATACAATTTTTGTTATAATGCTCTGCGTTCAGGAAAATTATGATTAAACATAAAATAATTAATCTATTTCAGGAGTCACCCTCACTTTGTCTACACTCATCGATGGAAAGAACTTTAACCAAGGAGGTCACAAAATTGGATTGGCCTTGGACTTGGAGGCTTAAATGTATTAAATCCTGTTCCATAATACATATTAGCGCCCAATAAATATATTTAAGAATGCTATATTGTAGATAATAATTATTTAAACGAGACTAGTGTTGTATTCTGTACTCTCGTTGATTTTTATCAGTTTCATCCAACTCACACACTTTTTTACATATACCTACATCGGAAACAATTTGGAACAATTTATGTCGATATAGAAAAAATACATTGTTTTTATTATTAAACTCAACAAAAAAAAAATAACATTGTGGATAGTGTAGTCTTTAATGTTCTTGTATATCGAGTAAAAATTTTTCTTTTCTTTTTATCCTGATATATACATAACATTTTAGATTATTCTAGTTGATAAATTTTCACGGGTGTAAATTACATTATGGAACATACCTTTTATCATTTTTTAATGACTCACAATAAAATATGTCTATTTAATAATAAAAACAAATTTTTATTTTTTTTGCTCCTGGTGCGCGTCATTGTTGGTCCGTGGGAGTAGTTTTGGCAAATTTACTATATGTCACCTCATTGGCTGTTTTCATTTTGTGAGAGTTTTGTTTCAAATTGAATGTACCAGAAAATACGAATTGTAATACTGAATTATTACACCTTCAATATATACTTTTAAACCACCATTTTGTTTTTATTATATTTGATGGAAAAATTTAATGTTTACTGTTTTGCATTAAATAGTATATTATTTCTATTTGAACCTATAAGCAGCTAAAAGGAAGACAGATAGACCTAAAGTGAAGAGAAGACTTTTCTTTCCGAAATATTGTGGCGCATTGTTGGAGTTACGGGTTAAACGAAGGTGTGTGTAGGGTCATCTTCTGTTTATTACCGACTCCGAACGAGGAAGCTATTTTAACTTGTCCAGATAGTATCTTGAGAAGCTATGAATGAAGGTTTAAACTAAAATACTTTGATAAAATATTCCTCCACATGTAGTTAAGATATTACAAATATTCTAGAACAGGGGTCTCCAAACTACGGCCCGACAGTGCCATCAATCTGGCCCGCGACGGCTTAAAATTAATGTCATCAATCTGGCCCGTGACATCCAATATTTTACTGCTGTTACTATTGCTGTGATAAGTTTAATGGAAGAAAATAAAAGCACAATGATAATTACCCACTTTTATTCACTTGCAAGGTAAAATTTCGATGACGCAGAAAACTCAACTAAAGTATCTAAGCCTGAATATATTTATAACTAATAAAAAACAAATATGAAATAAATCCCAACGAATAAAACAAAACCAAAAAAAACACTAATGACTTATGTTTGTATTTGTGGATTAATTTTACTTGTACCTATTAAAAGATTTAAGATGCTCATCGGTCAATTTAGACCTGTAAACATTCTTTGAGAAAATCATCTTGGAAAACGTGTTCTCGCACAAATACGTTGTATCAAAAACAGAAAATAACCCACTAGCAAATTTTATAAAATTCCAACCAAAATGAATTTTAATATCTGTTTTTAAACATGTATCTGCTCTGTAAATCGAAAATTTCCATTTGGAGTTCCTGTGCCAGGATTTCAATGTCACAATCAAAAGGATTTTGGAAAAGTTTAATTTCATTCGCCATTACATCGAAGTCTGAGAAACGAGTATCGAAATTTATCTTAAAGCACTCGAAGTTTCGACTACGGGAAATTTAGTATCTGTGGTGTGGCTAAATGTTTCACGTGTTTTAAATTGTGTGAATAGATTCTCATGCTCGCAATAAGCGTTGCTTGAGTTTTTCTGTTTAGAGCCATTTCTTAGTATATAGATAAGAACGCACAACATACACGACGAGGGTCGTCGTGAACGTTAGTCATGAGTGACGTTCTCGCCGCGATCACAACGTTCGTAGTCACTATATGGAACGCCCAAAAATGTATTTCCCCATGCGCCGTGAACTATTAATGGAATCCAATATAAAATTTAAATTCGGAGTGGTTCATGAGTTTAAAGAATCCGCATATGCTAATTTCCCAAATTTCTGTACTTGTTAGAAAATAAATATTTATATAAATATAAAATAAAGATGAAGACAGTTGTGAAACATGATAATATATAGCAGCACAGAAAAATAATGTACTAGGGTTTTGAAGGTTAAAAAAGGTTAAAGCGAGAAACTGAAGATTCTAGATTCTATGCTGGTTTCAAGGTTCAAGAAATATAACAATGAAATAAAATAAAAACTCAATAGTGATCTAGAATTTTTTAACAAACCTTATTAAGCTAAACTTCTTAAAAATACGTATTCAGAGATAAGAATATTTGCACTGGAAGGATCGATAAATTATCATATGTATATATAATTTACCCTTAGACTAGGAAAGAAGAAGTCTTTCCTTTAAGAATTTACCCAAAAAAAGAAGTAGAAGAGAAAAGTTGAGGTTATTGGCAATAAACAGCTTTAAAAGTTGTTCAGAGATATGAGTTCAATTCAAAAATCAAAATATAAGAAGTTTTATCGTAAAAATAGTAAGGCTAGTATAGATGTTAACTTGAAAGGCTTTCTATGCAGTTGCAACAACAGAGAAAAAGAATGTGTGCGAGAAGCATACAATTTATTGAACAAATACGCAGAATTACTTTATTCCAACAATTCCAAAGTATTAAATAATGCAGAATTGTCAATAGAAGATGAATTGCAGATGGAAATATCTGGATTGAAATCTGAAAAGAGATTTCAACAAGTGGAATCTGGTGCAAAAAATTTTTTATTTATAAAGACGACATTAGAAAATCCTGTGGAATTGGCACAGAAAATTATGACAGATATTAAATCTAGTGGCGCTAATCAGACACGTTTTTTAATAAGACTAATTCCTATAGAAGTCACATGCAAAGCATATGTAAAAGACATTAGTATTGCATTCAAACCTCTTTCACAAAAATATTTCAAAGATGAGCCCACTACATACTCCATAGTCTATAATCACCGAAATAACGACAATATAAATAGGATTGAGTTAGTACAGGCAGTAGGTGCAATAGTGACTGAAACAAATTCTGAAAATAAAGTGGACTTGAAAAATGCAAATGTATCCATAATTATTGAGGTTATAAGAGGGATTGCATTAATTGGTGTTATTCCTGACTTTATTAAATATAAAAAATATAATTTGATGTCTATTGTTGAACAAGACAATATGCCAAATAAATTAGAAGATGGTGGACAAGAAAAACAAGGTACACATGCATTAGAAAATGTAGAAGATAAACCTAATTTTACAAATATACTAGGGGATGAAGGACAGGATAAAAAAGATAATCTTACAAATCCATTAGAAGATGTAAAAGGGGATAAACAACAAAACCTTGCAAATACATTAGAAAATAAAGAACTTTTAGAAGCATCCAGTTGTTAACATCGAGAAAAATTAGTGCCAGAACATTTGGCACTATATCAAAAACATATATGTAATTGTTATATGTTAATTAGATTTGTGATTTCTAATTGACATTTCTTGTTTTGGTAATAAAATAATTATGTCAAAATGAGATATTTATTTTTTTAATATAAGTATCATAATCACAATATCATAATATTCCTAATTAATTTATGAATAAAATCAACATTTAAATGAACATGTTCCATATTTCTTTCTTTCTAGGTGGGCCTTTTTGGGAACGTAAGTACTTATCATGGCCGGATGTTAGTAATTTATTATTGCTATCAAAAACAATAAATATACTTCTAGCTAATCAGTCTGTTACACTTCCTTTTATTTTGTCATAAATTGTACTGTGGACCATCTTAGACATAGCAAAACTTAAATCTAAATAACGAAACTACCTATTAACAAAAATTAAGTTTTAACATGCAACTAGTAGAAGTCCAATAATTTTTAGTAGGCCTGTAGTTGCATTCTGAACATAAAAAATCTTCGACGTCTTTCTTGGTTACCCCAGTACACTCTTAAAACCCTGCACCATCTTAGGAACTCACATGGTGGACCTTTTGCTCACAGAAATGTAGTAGTAATATTTGGGGCTGGATATTAATCACAAAATATTTTCTCATTTAATTTTCAGAAATCTGTACTAAACTACATATTTGTTTGCCTGGTGCATCTAATTTTTGAATTTGTGAACGCCATGAGGAATATGAAGGTCTTATAGTTCTTTTTCCAGCATTTAATTGACCTGTCTTTTTTACATGTACTGAAATTTCTTCTGTTGTTTTTGAAGTAAACGTTACCGGATCACCCCGATTATGTTACTTGTTTCTTCTGAATTCAGGTGATCTGTTCTAATTAATTCACTTCTGTTTTTTGCATAATTTAATCTGCATTATGCCGACTATAATTTTTTATTTTGGTTTTCTCTCTTTTTTCCTTTTATTTCATTTAAATAAGCGGAATTATGAATTTCATACTGTGAGGTTTCGAAAGGATAAATAAAAGGTTCATTTAAAGTTATAAAAATTGTTTTAAATGTTTCACTTTTTCACTACTACGTAGCCATTTTGAACTATCGTCAATGGAATATATACTTTTCCTAAATATGTTTTATTTAAATGATAGATACAACGGGTAATGTCTTTCAAAGATTACAGGTCTTAATTTATCAATATCAAATAAAAGTTTTAATTTGGGTTTTTCAATTTCAATGTATGGCAATGGATTATTAGCAGCAATATTTATTTCGACTTTTTAATTCTTTCTGAGAGATTCTTTTCGAAAATTTAGGTTTAATTGTTATTATTTTCTTCATATGCAAGAAAATTTTTAAAATCATCTACCAATTTTTCATTTTTGTTATCATAGTCATTATTATATAGTTCTTCTGATGTGAATCTAGTTGCTGATTCTGATATCTGAAATTACGATATCTATTATTATTAATATTACTACTTCTATTCGGAATATCATTAAAGTAAAGTCTTATATTAATCAGTTGACTTGGAAATTATTATTTCTGGGACAGTTGAAATGATTTCTATTATTATTAAAATAACAACAGAGCAATATCAAACCTCAAAATTTAACTAAAACCAAAGAATTGATCAAGTAAAGCACACATCTCAAAATTTTTAAAGCAGATAAATCTAATAAAGCTGTTAATTTGAAATCAAGAGATTATAATGATAAAATGATGAGACAACTTACACAAAAATTGAACAAGACCCTACGAATTCTTATCAAATACAAAATAATGATATAATTTTCCTTCTATCCACTGAACCAATGACATACTGCAGTTGATACCATGCTAAGCCCGTTTGTCTTGTGCTTTGATTACAACACTAAATTACATGGAATAACGCTTGTGACTTTACCATCAATTCTCTACAAATATAACAAAACCTGCTAGGAAAAATGTTGCAACTCCCGCGCGTGTGACTTGCCATTTTTGTCAGTAATTACACAGAACTTGCTATAAATCTTTCTGTTTATAAATACAGACCAATTTAACGAAGAAAAATTTACTATTTGCGAATAAAAAAGAACATATTTAAAAGTGGTAATTGATTGAACTGTCACCAAAATCATGTAGGCCAGTGTAATGAATAAACAACTATTATTTACTTTTCCATAATTTTTTCTTTCATGTCTATTCAGCTGATACACCCAGAAAAAACTTTGCCTCACCTGATTAGATAAGATCTCAAGTTATTTGCTTTTAAAAACCTCAATGCTTCTGAATTTATGATAATTTGCTCAAGTTACAATAGTAAATAAATAAAAACCAAAACAAATCAATAAGAAGTCTTCAAAGGTCAAAATATCCATCATTTAGAATACACCTAATAAAAAACTTTTGTAAAGTTTCCCAAATATTAAATAATCATCTAATTTCTAATCACTGTAGTAGACCAACACCTCTAGAGTTACAAGTAAGTACTTGAGATATTTTACAAATTTTCTATCTAGAAATTACAAGTTTAATTATAAGAGAAAAAAAAAATAAAATTACAATCATTTTAAGCTCCATATTAAAGTGCAGTATTTTAATTTACAAATAGAGTAGCATTTAAATAAGTTACATACATCCACAATCGAAAATAACAATAATTAAGACACCATTTGTTCATCCATGACTTTCAACATCCATTCTGGATGATGTTTTGATATACTTTCAATGATAGAATTTACTTGATAACACAAAGATTGAATCTGCTTATCCCATTGAGGAAGCGTCTCGCGTGCTATAAAAGAAAATAGATATATGATAAAGGCTGATTTAGAATTTCATAATTCATTGGTGACAAAAACAATCAAGACTTTCTGATGCGCAAGTTAATGTAAAAAGTAAAAATATATACTTTTCTAAAAGTTATTTTTACTGACAACAGTTGAAGCAACAAAGATTTACTTTTTATTGAAACAAAAAAAATGAGTAATGTAATCTACCAGTTTTCATACTTGCATAGATCAAATATCTAAAGCTCATAACAAAGAGGAGTTTGAAACAGATTGATAATCAATATCAAATGTATATATGAGGGAAGGAACCAGGCGAAGAAAAATAATTATTCATAGAAGACAAAAAGTTAGGAAAAAAGACCTCAATATAAAAATGAAATACAGTTGGAACAAGTGGAGAATTTCAAATTTTTAGGCGTGGAAATCAAGAAATCGTTTTGAGACAAGTTGATAACTGCATCATTATTGTGTGCAATTCATCAATCAATCAATTATTAGAGGAAGTTAGAAATTCTACCTAGGGAGTTATAGGTATGTTTATGTTTTTGTTGCTATGGCTTTATATGGAAATAAAAGAATTGTAAAAAATAAATAATAATTTTCGTCTACACGACTTCATCGCTACTGCTTTTAAGTTTTGCAATTGCACATAAATGGTTGTTTGTCGATAGTTTGTATGAAAATTACAGGAAAAATGAAATGAGTGGAATAATCAACTTTGAATACTTACTTTCAAAATGAACAATTGAATCTATCTGATCTATGTAACCATTCATTCTTCCTTCTGTAATCATCTGACTAGCAATTTTTTCGGCTTTTGAAGGAACAATTTCTAATAGTGCTCCCAATTCCTCAAAACTTATATTATTGTATAATTTGCTAGCCGACAGTAAATTATGTTCAATAACAGCTCTATCCAGTATTGTAGAACCGTCAATGGTAGAAGCTTTTTGATGCGGTTGAAGTAAAGCCTCAAAATCTCTGAGTTCAGATCTAAAAAAAATTATTTGTATATTCAGTTCAAAAATTATGATTTGGGGTGAAATAATTTGTACTCATTTCATATTCATTCTTCTAGATTCTATATATTAGAAAATGCTTTTGTCTGGTACTATACTATATTTTTACATTCATTATGATATATATGACATAAATATACTAACAATATTGATAACTTTACCTTCTGATTATTCGTTCCAGATACATTTTTTCTAAAATAGCGACTGCTGGCAATTGTTGACATCTTTCATCTTTAAACAATGTAGCCAACATTCTAGATCTTTGTTGACCTGCAGATGCCAAAACGGTGCATACCAAAGCATTTCTTAGAGCAGTCATTCTTTCATCTTCGTGAACAATGGTCCTATAAGATAATTCATTATATCTTTGTGCAGCTTCTATAAATTTTCTACGGTAATCCAAAACTCGAGCGTAGCATACTTTATAATAAATTTGAAGTTGCTCATTACGAGATTCGGCTTGAAGAAGTGAAGCTCTATTTATAAATGCTTCAGCTTGTACTGGATCATCATTTTCTAAATACAGTCTGGCAATTTTTAAGTATGTTTCAAGTTTATAATCAATTGGATACTGCTTCTGCCCTGTTTCCAAAGGTATGCCAACTAAAAAAAAAAGATATATCATTGTCTATTTTATTGAAAAAAATATAGATTTCAATTCTGAGATACACGTCATAAAAATACATGGTGATAATTCTAGTTCCCCTAGGCGTCCAAATATCTAAAAATTTCTCCTAGACGAATCGGCAGTAAAATAACGGCTATTACTCTTTCTAATTGGTTGTTGGCGAATTATTCATTCCAATGTGATCATCCCCTTCAGCTGAGCTTATGCCGTAAAAACCATGAAGTTTATAGTAAACGGTCCTTAAAGCTATGGGATCAACGGGCAGAGTCAAGGATGCTAATAACACAAAAATACATTTTTTGTTAAGTAACTAGTCTCCCAAATTTGGACCTATTTATTCATGTTTCAGGCCCACTGTGGTGTGGTGTATTATGTAAGAATCTTAATGAAACTTACCCAAAACAATTGCAGCCTCTTTCCACATTTGATTCCTTTCATATATATGTGCTAAGTGTTGTCTAATACTAGCTACCTGTTCTTCAAAAGATATTACTCTGGGCTGTACCTTTTCTAACATAAAATGTGACACTGGTTTTGATACATCATCAGGAAGTTTCATCAAATGCATACTAATTTCTGTCAGAATCTGGCGGGATATTACCAAGCTCACATTCTCATTGACAACTAAAATATATATTACATCTACATTCAAAGTAACCGAACAGAATTAATAATTTCTAAGCTCTTAATTTACTGTATAAAAACTGTACATACTAGCTTCTATAAAAGTTTGTAAACAATCAACTAAGTCATCATCACTTTCTTTGAAAATTGTATCCAGAGTTGCTCTGTACCTGAAATATAAATTAATAAAAGCATACACATGAAAACCTTACAATTATATTGTGTACATACTTTTCAGCCTGATCTTTGTGAGATCCTCCTGAAGCTATTATTCCTTGTAACTGCACACGCAAATTTATAGCTTTACTGCACATATTTTCTAACGTTAAATGGTTATACAATTGTCTCAATCTTTTTTACTAATTTAACCACTAATTAAATATAGTTAATTGAAAGTTAAATCATAAACTCAACTCAATCTGTATAAAAATTTTTAAACAAATTCTGTGATTCGCAAATCAGAAGACATATGTCAAATATATGATTATGTATTGCCCATAGACTTAATATTGAAAATATAAAGTGGAATGAAAGAGAGTGAAAGACATCTGTTTACCTATTTTTGCAATAGTATTAGACATTTCTATTACATATATAGGTTTACCTACGTATATCTTTCTATTCTCTATTAAAACTTATCAATACCCTCGTTATGTTTTGTTAGCCAGTACGATTTGTCAAAATTTTCATTCCTACTCTACCCAGGTTGCTCTAAGACTCTACCCACGTCCATTCTTAGATATCAGGGCCGCGTTATGATTATTTCAAACTCTTAAAACTCGGACAAAATGAGAACCACACCACTCTATAGAGATTGGTTTCTTTTTAAGACAAACCTGTATGTAAGATTGTGGTTTATATATAATACTGGATCAAACCAATTTCAATAAACACCACAAACCACCTACTTTCGGTGATCCGTGAGCACGGTCTTACAAATCTGTTATAAACTTGTATGAACTACCCAACTTTTTCAAAATAGAAAAAGAAGAAGACATCTTATAATTCAAATTTTAAACAAATCAAAATATACGGCAAAATTTCTTCATTCAAATATGGATTTTAAAGTTCTTAGCAGTCACGGAGCATCTTTAAAAATAAGAAATAGTCTAGTTGGAGCAACGAGTTTAAATCAGGAAGTAGGATTATTTAACTTTGGAAATGTAATTGTTCAAAAAGACTACACAGATAACGATTGTGTACGCATTATTTCAGGAGGTCCTTATTATATTGGCGACTTTGTTGGGAAAGGAATGTTGACTGCTGCAATTCAAGGTAAATGATCTATTATATGCAATAATCCAAATCATCAATAACTTGAAATTTAATATATAACTCGACCAAATTTATAAATTAATTTCATCATGAAATTTTTTGAAGTTTATTATAATTACTATCACTAGAATCATTGTGTACCTTGAGCAATCATTCTACAAGAATAACTGGAGTAGTGCTTCTTATTTTTTTTGTGTTTGAGTGCAGTGACAATACAGCATTCCAATTTCTTTATGATTTTTCAATTTATCAAGGGCTCCAAATTAGTGGTGAAAGTAGCATTTTACCATGCCATGTGTGCCACCACTGCCATTTAAGCTTTGCTATTTTATCCATGATGTTATTTACTTTGGTACTTTTACATATATCAGTTTTGGACATTTTGCCAAAATGTTACACAAATTCTTTTCTTGTCCTTTGTTCTGACAAAATTAATAATTTAGAATTTGATTTTAATTCATTGTTGTCTGTGCTTATCAGTATTGTATTGATACAAGTCATAAGTTTTTAGTCCATTTCTATTCCAAGCTAAGTTAATAAAAATAGTATAATTTTTTTAGAAATGTTTTCTTCAGATTTTAACATCTTCACAGTTATTCTATTTTTTTGGAGTTTTCAAGGTATGATTTAGTTGAGAGTTATTTTAATTTCAAAAAGCAATTTTTCAGAATGATCTCCTATACTTGTATTTAGGATGCGTTTTTTTTGAGGCTCTCTAGGGATTGTAGATTTGAAAGTTTCATATAATATGTTTGGATATCCTCAGCAATTTTTTTGGAGAAAAAACTAATACACCAGGGAGGATCAAATATAAACCGGAATTTTGCTATAAAAAATTCTGTTATTAAGTTACAGAGCTGAAAATTTTCGCAATTTTTCCAGACAGTCTCCATCATGTTCCATACACTTTTCGTAAAAATCTTTCAGCTACTCATGTAAAGATTCGAGCATAAAGGATTCTCCCTCCATATTGCTTATGAATCGCAGTCTGCCCAATGCCTTTTGTTAATGAAACAAATAAATAATAATCGCATGGTGACAAATTGGGACTATAAATAGGGTGTTCCCATGTTCCCCAACCCAATTCGATCAATGTTTCCATAGTAAGCCAAAATATAAATGCTTTGCGATAGCTGAAAAGAAGAAATTAATCGAAAAGTAGAGGGTGGAGAGAAGTAAAGTTAAATTTCAAAAGAATTTATTATTTTTATATTTTTATTAGTCTAACGTACACAATATAGTTTGTTATAAACACCACTAAATGCAGTTACCTATTCTCTGAGGTCATTGAGAAGACCTATGTCTTTCTAATTTGCTATAGGTGACAATTTCACAGCTCCAGCATCTAGCATCATATTACGCACTCTACGAGAACTCTCCAATAACCATATTATGGGAAGTCTAGTGATAGTACCAGCTTCTTCGGGATGTACTTTAAACTTTGGTTTGGCAATTGAAAGAGCACTAAATGACAACATAGTAGTCAAAATGTTGACGGTTTCCGATGATTTTTTTAATAATCAGCAATCGAAGATGTCACAAAGAACATTATCTGCGGTAGTTTTGATATATAAAATAGCAGGAGCGATGGCAGCAGCTAAAAAGTCCTTGTGCGAAATATATGACTATTGTAATAGGATATGTCAATATGTGCAAAGTATGGAAATAGAGTTACCTCATCCTAATATCACGCCCAATGCAACGTGTATTTGTATTGATGACCCATTTGGTAGTGATCTACCAACAACGGTACGATCAGACCATTCACATGAAACAATTAAGGTAAGTCGAATTTGGTCTACAAATAACCTCCTAACATTAAGCATGTAATAATATAGTTCGATTAATGAGGACGTATCTATATTATGAGTAGATTTTTATTGGGAACGTGGCAAGGAAACACCAAAGTGGACTAACTGAAGAAACTTTACTCTTGAGCAAAAATTTATATTTTTACATACCTCGTATACAACTAACAAATTTTGATATCTGATGAGTGCATTCGAGGTTTTAAACCATGCACAACCTTTTAAGAAGATTAACTATTCTTCATAAAACTAAGAATAAAAACGTTTCCCATATGGTTCCGACTTAATTGGATACTGACTTAATTATATATATAAATTTCTCTAATTTCTTATTTCTTAAGGGCCCTGTACACGGTCAAATTATTTGTCAAATATTTGTGATATGCTTTCCATCTACAGCTCCAATGCAATTATCAAAGTTCCACGAATTTCCAAATTGTAGCGCCAATATTTTCCAACTTTCTTGTGTTTCGGGTATCTGAAACATAAAAATACTCATTATTATTATGTAATATGTTTATATTTATTGTTTTGGTTTGTATGAATCGTCATCAAAACTACCAACATCAACACAATCACATTTGACACCTTCAGCATCTATTATTCCTGTACGAATAAAAAAGAAGAAAAAGGAGGACTTGCAACATGACTTGATGATAACAATTAGCCAGGTACCAATTCAGAAAACCTGAAAATGAATATCAAGTGATGGCAAGAAACTGGGCCTTTAAACTAGAGCCCATGTCTGTAGAACAAAGAAGACTGGCAACGAAATACTCTTTGAAGGAGAAGAAGAAGGAAACCTTCATAGACATTATTGATCCGTCTCAGCCAACACTCCTACAATTTGTAAACAGCTTTTATTCACTTTAAATTATATATTTTGTAATTTTGAAATGATAATGCCGCTGAGGGTACGTGGTGCAATGCTGGCTGGAAATTTTAGATCTTCAAAATCGGCGCCACTAGCCAGGTACCTCAAGGTTATGGATAATCTTTGAGAAGCTGGTATAGATTTATGCGTAACGGTATCCTGCTTTGCTATGCGAGGACTTGGCAATGTTAATAAATCTTCAATTGTTTTATGGTCCATAAGCGGGAAGTTTGCATAGTCATTTGGTTCTGATCGAACTATTTCCCGTAACAAATTTTCGTACGTATATTTCGACCACTCTCTAGACCATTGACGACCTTTTTCTTCATACACAGGGCTAGTGTCAATGCCAAAAAGTTTGACAAACAAATTTAACCGTCTACAATGCCCTTTAAACTAATTAGAGTTATTTTAATTACAAACATACATCAGTTTGTAGATAATTTTATTATTTTTCATTTACATATCTATCTATTTGTAAAAACCCAACCATATTCAAGAAAATGTGCCTATCGGGGTAGTTTCGAAGCTCTTTGGGGGTGATTGCACCCTTGGATGAATGGGGCTTTTCATATGTTAATTTGAATGACAAGACCTAATACTAAGTTGGAATTTCTGGAACCGTTGGCGATATTCATACTGTATACACTAATACTAACACTTATACTGTCTGACATGCATTTCCATAACCAAGTTATCGTCTTCAGAGACTGAATGTAAACTAAAATCTAATGATTTACCTGTTTTATACTTGGTGGCTTATTGGTGGGAAAATTTAGTATAAAACAGGTAAGTCAAGTTATTAGATTTTACAATCGGCCTGTGGCTGGTGTAATTTTAATAAATAAGTGAAAATATCGATGAAACAGGGAGCAAAAGAGGTGGCAGTACGAAATCCATTCGAACTGTTTAGAATCTCAATATTTCCGAAAATTTTTCCTTTTTAGTTGATTCTTATTGGTTTGTAAAACATTTATTAAAATATCGTTGTTTGTAGGTACCCTTGGCAAATTTAATAAGCATAATTGTGAACGAGAGTAACTACAGAATCGACTATAGGAAGGGTATCGATGATACAAAATTGGAACTTCAACGTGGGGATAAATTGGTTATTTTATTGAACAATAACGCAGTTATCTCTAAAACTGAAGAAAATATTTGCGTTAAAGATATTTTAGATTATTTAATAGCATTGAATATAAACATTGTGAGATTTTACGTGGGAAATTTTATAAAATGCCATGAGAATGCATTGTTAACTATCACCCTAATGAAAGTTGAAGATAAAAATGTTTTGACGTATTTGGATGCTAATTACGGAAGTATACCAGGTGAGTCCAGTCAAGATGCTTCCATAATGATCAGGCGCCCATCTAAACCTTTAAAATCATAACATTTCCCTTTCCAGTTTTTTATTCAACATTTCATTGAGGTAATTGTTTAAGTAGAGCCACTTTATGGTAGGCTAAATGACATACCTATCTCTTTGATTATAAAGATTATCATCCAGAAAAAGGTTTGGTCCCACTACATGTCAGTTTACCAAAAGAGCTAGTGGAGAATTTGAAATAGGCGTAAAATAAGTTTCTGGAGGATACAAGATGGGACGAAGACCAATAAATATATTATGCTTTGGCTGATGACCCAATCTTGATAGCCGGAAACGACGATGACCTACAGCGCCAGCGGTTACTGTATCGGTTTCAAACAACAACCTTAATATGCAGATATCTTTGGAAAAAACAAAAACAATGGTACTAACAAAAGAGCCTACGAGATGTAAACTAGCTGTGAACGATAACCCCATTCACCAGTGTATACAATGTACATACTTAGAAGTCGAGATTACAATCGTCAGACATTTATCATAATAGGTACGAACCCAAGTAAATAAGGTCCCAAGAATCTCTGGTTATCTGCGGTACCTCACCTGAAAAAACAAATATACCATGAGGTATTGATATCTAGTTAGCCTAGACCAGTTCCATGCATAAACAAAATATTGAGTTACCGTAGCAACGAACAATAACTTAAAGGGTTTTCCAATAAGAGGTGTTATTTTGAACAGCCCGCCATATCGGTAAATGTCACTTTTAAAGCTGTCAGTTTCTGACATTTGACAAGTAAAAACTACGCCATTAATGAATTTGCGTTCAACAACGCATTGAAATCATTAAAATTCGCTATGAAAATGGTTAAAGTTTGGCAGAGACGGTTCGTAAAACTATAAAAGTAAAAAAAATATATTCGAAGTAATGTACGATGGCAAAATGAAGAATGATTTAAAAGAAGCGACTTTTAAGCAAAATAAGACAAATGTGTAGTGTGTAGTCTAAGAAAATATATCACATTAAAGTGTGGCGCTATCTATGAGGTGCAAAGGACCTCATAGAGACCTACAGTTCTCTGTAAAGAAATTCTACGTAAAGAAACTACGATTAATAACAACAATCAACGTTAATTTAAATAATAACTATCCTATCATTTAAGCTGGACCAAATTACATATAGAAGCCTTTAAAAATGATAAAATAAATAGAATAAAAATAATAGTAGGATTAAATCCATTGGTAAAGGAGGAGGATATCATAAAAAATGATAATCTGAGGTCGAAAATCGCGATTTCCAGCAAAATTACAAGTTTTATGGAAAAGGTTGAATAGCGAAGTTGTAGGTAATGAAAAGATGAAAAAATTTCGTTTTTCGTTTAAATTGTAAAGATTTTACAAATAACTGAAAATTGCCCAAATTTTTTGTGTGAAAAAAGTATAAATACAAAAGCTGTAGATGTTTTTATTGCCTACAACTTCTCTATTTTTCTACAAATAGAGATAAACCGTTTTCACCCTTAAAAACTCACTCCCTTTCCCTTCCTAACCTCAGATCGGCTGTAAATTGTTTTTCCTCCCATTTCTATGTTATCCTCCTCCTTTTCCAAAAAGTTTCATCCTACTATTATTTTTTTTTGGTTTCGAGAAATTCATCTTTATTGCTATGTAAACTACACGCAATACTGTTCACAATTAAAAAATCTGGGATAATTTCATTAATGTCCAATACTCGATTCACCATAAAATCCATCCGGAAAATTATGTGAAGCTCCAAACTTTCCCTAAAACGCCTAGAATATCCTGAACTTTACACGAGTTATTTTTTCCATTACTGTGTCGAAATCTACAAGCTGATTCAAATGTCCCCATAAATTCTTCAATTTTCAACTCTCTATCTCAAAAAAAAAAGTTGTTAATTGTTAATTAAAATATTATTCTTTGATTGTATGTATCTTTAGGTTGGCCGAATGTGAATCAAAATTCAAGATCCTCCTTAACGACTGAAACTAACATAACGGGCAATTTGAGAAGGAAAAATCGCTCGGAACCGCCCATTCGAGGACCGCAGCTGAGCGAGCGAGCTACCAACACTTTATATTTCGCAATACAGTTCGCTTGCGATGCATTGATCGCATGCGAGAAACAACTAAACGTTATTGATTCAGAAAGAGGTTTGTCAAAATTTTTGACCGCGCACGGTCCCTTCATTTTTCTTCTAGCGATTCATTACCATTTTTTAACCGTATCCTCGTAGATTAAAAATACTTTTCGGTAAACTACGTAATCATATAATCTGAAACCAAGTTGGAGGAGGAAAAGAACAACGAACAATCTGGAATTAGTTCTATTGCCGAATAGAACCTGTATGACAATTTTCCAAATATATCTTCATCGAGTTCACTAATATTAGAGCCGATGCTCTGTTTGGAATCGTCGTTGTTACTCCTTAGATTATAGACGGATACCAAAGAAGACTTTCTGGCAGTGGAAGAACAATTTTTCTGTCGCTATGGATACTCCATTATCTATCTAAACCAAACAGAGTGTACCGATCAAATCGCTTCGACTTTTGATTACGAAGTACCATCTTGAGTCGTCATATTTCGCTAATTCAGTCGCGATCGCACTTGGCCATACGATGAAGGATGACATACCCCGAGATCCAGGCATCCTCGGATGCTCGAATCGTTTGGAGCAAAGAAATGCTGAAAAATTTCCCTTAGAGCAACGTAGAACGGTTAACTCTGAACGGCACAACGTTCGAAAGAATCAGGGAAACCGATCGCGGTGCAATGCGAGCTCCCATGGATCAGTCGTCAACGTTCAAAACACCCAACGATTGTTTGACGCGTTCAAATCACATGTTTTGGAGTTACCTTTATCGGAATGGAAAAAATGCTTCGACAGTTAGTTCAAACGCGTTGGTAGTAATGAAGAATGTTCAAAACTTGAGTAGCACACCTCCTAGTTGTTACTTACATCAGTTGTCATCTACTTTGTCATTTACAGATGATGGCGATACCGGAACAAGAATGAAAACAGTCGCAGAACTTTTAATAAAGCGAATGAAACAAGATAAGTTACTGTTGAAATATCCCTTCACGTTTTTCGAGTCTATGAGTAACTTTTTGGAAAAAAGTCTAGGCGGCACGAGCGGTTGTGTATATAGTATTTTATTCGAGGCGGCTGCCAATAAATTTGGAGAATACAATAGTTTGGATGTAACGCCGGAGATGTGGTTGGAATCATTCGAAGCAGCCGGAGCCGCACTAAAAAAGTAATTCCATTAGAATCGTACGTTTCGGTAACAAAATCATCTTTATGTTTATGGGCGGTTACTAAAAGTTCTACTAGTTCCTTTCTTATTTCCATGGATCCCCTTTATTTTTAATAACAGCCGTAATTGTTCTGGCAGTATTCGGGAGTAAAATCATCCCAAATTTCTTTTAATTCCATGACAGTTCTAGCTGGATTTGCACGCAACTCTTGTGTGGGATATTGTTGTCTGAGAACCGTTTTAAGGCCTTTTTTGACTTATGGCATGTTGCTCCATCTCGCTGAAACATAAAGGCTTTCCCAGGGGTTAAACTTCTCTTTTTGGCAACAATGATTCTTCTAAAATATCCAGGTACTTTTCAATATTGACAATTCCGTTTATGAAATGCAGTTTTCCCACTCCTCTTGCAGATATAGAGCCCCACACCATCTCAGATGCCGGAAATTTTATTTTCCGCTTCAAACACTATAGCTGCTATATTACCAGCGGTTTCTTATTGGGAACGTGGCAATAAAACACCAAAGTGGACTAACTTTAATATATTTTCCGAGTTTTCGGATATTTATGTATTCACCGCCTGGGGAGCAGGATTCTCGGTGGTTTTGAGCAGTAATCGGGAGTAAAATCATCCCAACTTTCTTGTAGTCCTTCTTCTAATTCCATGACAGTTCTAGCTGCTTTTTCATTTCATGCCAAAGTCTTTCTATTTGGTGATAAATCTGGACTACTTGAAACCCACTCTAAAAGTGGAATATTGTTGTCTGAGAACCGTTTTAAGGCATTTTTTGACTTATGACATGTTGCTCCATCTCGCTGAAACATAAAGGCTTTCCCAGGGGTTAAACTTCTCTTTTTGGCAACAATGATTCTTCTAAAATATCCAGGTACTTTTCAATATTGACAATTCCGTTTATGAAATGCAGTTTTCCCACTCCTCTTGCAGATATAGAGCCCCACACCATCTCAGATGCCGGAAATTTTACTTTCCGCTTCAAACACTATAGCTGCTATATTACCAGCGGTTTCTTATTGGGAACGTGGCAATAAAACACCAAAGTGGACTAACTTTAATATATTTTCCGAGTTTTCGAATATTTATGTATTCACCGCCTGGGGAGCAGGATTCTCGGTGGTTTTGAGCAGTAATCGGGAGTAAAATCATCCCAACTTTCTTGTAGTCCTTCTTCTAATTCCATGACAGTTCTAGCTGCTTTTTCATTTCATGCCAAAGTCTTTCTATTTGGTGATAAATCTGGACTACTTGAAACCCACTCTAAAAGTGGAATATTGTTGTCTGAGAACCGTTTTAAGGCATTTTTTGACTTATGACATGTTGCTCCATCTCGCTGAAACATAAAGGCTTTCCCAGGGGTTAAACTTCTCTTTTTGGCAACAATGATTCTTCTAAAATATCCAGGTACTTTTCAGTATTGACAATTCCGTTTATGAAATGCAGTTTTCCCACTCCTCTTGCAGATATCGAGCCCCACACCATCTCAGATGCCGGAAATTTTATTTTCCGCTTCAAACACTATAGCTGCTATATTACCAGCGGTTTCTTATTGGGAACGTGGCAATAAAACACCAAAGTGGACTAACTTTAATATATTTTCCGAGTTTTCGGATATTTATGTATTCACCGCCTGGGGAGCAGGATTCTCGGTGGTTTTGAGCAGTAATCGGGAGTAAAATCATCCCAACTTTCTTGTAGTCCTTCTTCTAATTCCATGACAGTTCTAGCTGCTTTTTCATTTCATGCCAAAGTCTTTCTATTTGGTGATAAATCTGGACTACTTGAAACCCACTCTAAAAGTGGAATATTGTTGTCTGAGAACCGTTTTAAGGCATTTTTTGACTTATGACATGTTGCTCCATCTCGCTGAAACATAAAGGCTTTCCCAGGGGTTAAACTTCTCTTTTTGGCAACCATGATTCTTCTAAAATATCCAGGTACTTTTCAGTATTGACAATTCCGTTTATGAAATGCAGTTTTCCCACTCCTCTTGCAGATATCGAGCCCCACACCATCTCAGATGCCGGAAATTTTACTTTCCGCTTCAAACACTATAGCTGCTATATTACCAGCGGTTTCTTATTGGGAACGTGGCAATAAAACACCAAAGTGGACTAACTTTAATATATTTTCCGAGTTTTCGAATATTTATGTATTCATCGCCTGGGGAGCAGGATTCTCGGTGGTTTTGAATCGTATTTTTGTAAAAAATTTTGTTCAAAACTCAATATTCAAATTTTAATCGTCTTTTCTATCATAAAGTTTGTTTTTTCGTGTATATGTTTCCGTTTCTAAGAAATTTCTTACAAAAAATTGGACGAACGTAAATAAACGAAGGTCATTGGCGTTCTAAACGTCCCGACTCCCGAAGTTTCGACGCGCATATATTGAATACTTTCGGGCAAATCTTGTAAATGATAATTTTCAGGTATGGAAACATAAAATATGGCGACGGTACGCTTTACGACCCGATATGCAAATTTTGTGAAACTGCCAAGCAAGAACTAGAAAATTGCAGCCACCCCCTCGTAGCTTTTGGTAATGCGGTGCAATGTTGTGAAGAAACGGTTAATATGACGAAACGAGATAAAAATTATCCGGATCCAGGTGCACACGCCCTTGGTATTTGGATTAGAGCCGTATTTGAGGGAGTTAAATTGAAGTGGCCTTTAGATGCAGTGTGTCTATAATTCAGTCAAAAATTCATACATTTTTGGTGGTTTATAAATATAGGACATACTTTTTTACCGAGAAAAATCTTTTTTCCACAATTTGTCCATCTCCTTCTATAGGTTATCCTGAAGAGTCTACACTATCTAGAAGATTTATTAAGTACGAGATTCGACTAATGGTTACCGCGGGATAAACAAATAAAGTTTGTGAACTTATTTGATCGATTTTAGACATTATTATCTCCAGTTTTACCGCGAAATTACTTTTCAAAAAGTTGCCATTAAAAGAAGTGCGAAAACAATGTCTTTATTCACAAAATTTCAACATCTCCTGAACTCTAAGAATACTTACGAATTATTCCGTGAAACATTCGTTGTATTCATGAAATTTGACTGTAAAATGTTTATTTCTAATCGAACAATTGAACTGCATTTTGTACTTATCGCAATTTTCATTTTGGGCTATTCCGCAATTCATGAAGCGTTTACGTGGTAATAATCTGGTCACCCTCCCTAAAATTTATAATTTGGACAACGATCGACAGTTGTGGAAAGTCTCCAATGTCTACTGACCGATTTGAATAGAAATCTTCGTCGCTTCTTCGAGATCTCAACAGACTCAAGGCTGGTTACTCTTGTCTACGCACTGACGCCATTACAATCTGATTCTTCGTCGTGGACGTTGTTTACTGAGTGCTTAAGATGCCTCCGACAATCGTGAGTAAAACCGATCGATACTCATCGTGAGATCTGTCAAGTTTACTGACAAAACATTATGAGTGATGGAATGATAAGGAAATTGCTGAGTGCAGGGTATGACATGTGGCTAATCGGTCCAAGGATCTCATCAAATCTTTTCAATGGGAAACTCTAGATCATCCTCCCTACAGCCCCGATCTGGCGCCTACAGCGACTACCATTTGTTCCTGCACTTGAAGAATCTCTTGTCTACGCACTGACGCCATTACAATCTGTTTCTTCATCGTGGACGTTGTTTACTGAGTGTTTAAGATGCCTCCGACAATCGTGAGTCCCGCCGATTGTGAAGTACGGGCTGTTATACGATTTCTTAGTGCGTATTCATCGTGATATCTGGACAAAACATTATGAATGATGGACTGGTAAGGAAATGGGTGAGTGCAGGGTATCATTTTGCTGCATGACATGTAGTAAACTCTAGATCATCTACCCTACAGCCCCGATCTGGCGCCCAGCGACTACCTGTTGTGAAGAAACACCTGGGCGGTCAGCGTCTTCGAGACGATAACGAAGTCACAACAGTTGTGATACAAGAAGACAGGCGACAGAATTTTATGAGGAGGGTATTCAAAAACTGGCGCCACGTTATGACAAGTGCCTCAATATTCACGGAAATTATGTAGAAAAGTTTCATGCCAAAATAAAATTATCGCAATTTAATTCCAAAACGGTACTTACATAAAAAATATGCCTCGTATATTAATAACAAGTGGGGTGGAGTTTTAAATTGAAGTGCACTAGTCTCGATCACATTTTGGGTTTGTTAACGAAACGTTGCAGTGGCGGCGCCAGACATGTGCGAGCTGTGCGATCGCACAGGGCCCCGCGCCTCCCGGGGCCCCGCAGGGCTGTCGATCTGTCAGTATTTTTCAGAAAGCTGTGAAGGTTTTATCTAATATTTCCCCTATTCTGAGGATCCGAGGTTATTTTAATTTTATACTTAAAAATAAATATTTTCTACACGGTTTTAATGTTTTAAAGACTGAGAAAGTATGGAATCAAACTATGCTACTGCTATTTTCCGGGGAATGGCCCCCCCTAACTCACCTCGCACAGCATCAAGATTCATAACGTACTTTTTAATCAAAAAAAAATACAACGTTTGAATTGTTACCGCTTACAAGTTTCCTCATTTTAGATTATATATTCTTATATTATATTTCTTAAATCTACGTTACTTATTTCACGGTCTTAACTAGTAGAATGTTAATGTTAATTGCCAACCAACGATTATTTCAAACTTGCGTCTCGGGGCAAGAGCCAGGGAGCCTGAATCGGGTGGCGCCGACAGTTGTCGGTACCTGTCGGCTCAGATCTGTCTGGCGCGCGCTCACTCAAATCAAAGGGGGTACGGCTGGTTGTCTGCGTACAGGGGATTTGAAAACTTTTTGAGTTCAAAATGATTTCCCCTCACATTTTATTCAGACTTCACATTTTTATGAGAAAATTAACAAATTTAAAAGTTGTTACAAGCATTAAGAGTTGTTACCAACCTTTATTCTTGGCATTATAGGGATTGTGACAACTTTTACTGTTCATTTTTTACACGACCAGTTGTTAATTTTCTTATAAAATTGGATAAAAACCGAACAAAAAAAATTTTTAAACATACCTCCTGCAAAGTAATATGTTACTTAGCAGGATGGCAGTCCTAAGTCTGCATAAAATGTGAAGGGAAATAATTTTCAAGTCAAAAAGTGTCAAAGTCCCCTGCACGCAGACAATCATCTGAGTGAGTGCGCGCCAGACAGATCTGAGCCGACAGGTACCGACAACTGCCGGCGCCACCCGATTCAGGCTCCCTGACTCTCGCCCCGAGACGCAAGTTTATTTCAATTCCACATAATATGTACATCATGCTCTGGTAACTATAATGAGAGTGAAAGTTCACTACATACTCTTATTTCCTAAACTCATCAGAGGGCGCAACACAGCTCCGCGATTGCGCATGGTATACAATTATTTATCGATCTATCAGCTGAGAGGTACAGCAACAAGTTTATTATTTCGTTATTACTATTGTGGTTATTATTGGTGTTTAGTAAATTGGATAGTTTGATTTGTGCGTTTATAGTTTTGTGTTATTCTTTCATTATTCGGATTCCGCCATTTTTTTGTGATTTTAAGCTTATTGATTAAGAACTTTTTCAACATGGTTTTTAACTGTTGCGTTAATGGCTGTAACAATTATAACAAGGATGCCCAAATGCATATTTTTCCAAAAGATCAAATAGTAAGTAAAAAAATATGCCATTAACTTTATCCTAACGTGCATGTCTTACATTCTTGCCCATGCCAGGGTTTATATTTTGGAGAAATTTTATGTGGCCTGAAGTTAACAATAACAATGGTTAACAAAAACGGCATAACATCTGGCATGCCTATTTTTGCTTATATTTAAAGGTGTGAAAAATTAAGTCAACATAATGTTATATAGGTATGTATAGTAATAATAGTTCACAGAAGACAGGAAAACTAACAAATAAAATTTTGTTGTAGCTGTATGATATTTGGATTAATGCAATTGGCCGAGAAGACTTAAAGGTGAAGCCTATGGAAAGAGTCAGAAAGTCGTAGCGTATTTGTACTATTCACTTTAGTGCAGAAGCCCGCTATGTTGGAACCAGAAATAAATCGACCTTAAAACAGGATGCAATTCCTTCTCTATTTCTTAATGCTTCTAACAGGAAAGAAGGTGAGTTTAATCAATTTCCAAATCTATTAATTATAAATTTTTCTCTTTTCTTTTCTCTTTCTCATGGATATCAGTGATGCAGTAATACTAATAATAACTATAAGTATTTACAATAAATTAAAGAAATATGTCTTTTTACAGTTTCTTCTGCCAAAATGGTTAAACTACGCTCAAAGCATAGTTTATCAGAGCAAATAGGTTCACCTGAAGTAGAAACAGTTAACATCTCCATACCATCAACTTCAAAATTGATTTGTGAAGAAGTTTTACCAGTTTCTTCATCTAAACTTATTACACCAGAACAATATGCAATCCCAGGTCATGATGTGTACTCCAACAAAAATTTCAATTAAGTTTTTTTGTAAAATAAATGATAAAAGATATATAGATTAAACAAAAACGATTTTTAATTTTTAGGAAATTTGATAGGAATTTACAGAAGATGTTTTTCGTTGTGAAGATCATGATACGTTCAAATCGTTTCTTTATTATGTTTCCAAATTTCATTTATTTGTATGGTTGAAAAACATTAATAAGATTGTGAAAGGGAAACAAATAGTAGAAAAATCATCAGATAAGATGAAAATATATGCTGCACAAAAATTTGAAAAGCAATTAAAATATTCAAAAAAAATGAAAAATCTCAAATGTTTGAATATAATTTAAGTACCTATCTAGTTATATACTTAGTGTTAATAAAAATATATTGTAGGGAAAGTATTTTATTTTTGCTTTTCGTAATCCAAATAACCTGAACATTGATTTGAACTGAAAATTTTAAACATTCCGCCAAATCTTTAGTCGTTGCTGTTTCCTAAACCCGCAAGGTGGCGCTAGTCGCAATGTTCAAATATAATGTGAACAGTTTCCTATCTATCCCACTATCCTTTATCTATGTAATACATATACACATTTTCTGACGGAGATTGAAGTAGTTGTCACCGCAAGGGCACGTCGGCAGACGGTTTCTTTCACTTAGGTAATTCATAAACTCCTAGGCGCGCCTCTTGTCGTTGGTGTCGCTTTAACTCGCTGCTCGTAACTTTAATCGATCTAAAGTTGTAAACTTAATAGAGTCGAAGTCAAAAATCAACCTCACTTATCATTTTTACCTGTATTGTTGTTTTTTTTTTATCTTTTTGATATAGGAATACAAACCCTTACAGGACCTAGTTGCTGATATATGAGATATTTAAAATTTTCAAATTTGATGACCTTGATAAAGTAATATTCTGACAAAAACAAACTTTGGAAATATTTAACCAGTGGCGCGCTGTCAGGGTTAGTTGTCACTATTACCTCCCTATTTTTTACGCCACTGGAGCAAATACCTTTTATAATTTTGTTTTAAATTGCCCGATTATTTTTAGTTGAAAAACTAATAAACTTTTATGAAGCTAAAATGAACGGCGTTGAAGAAAATCCGCCAGCTAGCGCCGCCACTGTTAATAGGGCCTTACATTTTACCAAATGAATTAAATGGAGCAATTTATACGCGCTTTCTGGAAGAAACGTTGGATGGATTGTTGTTGTTGAATTGTACCGTTAAATATTAGACATCACATGTGGTTCCACTGCGATGGGGCATCTGTTCATTTTGCTGCAGCGGTATGGAATTACTTGATAGGGGTGGACCCAATTGTTGGCCTCCTAGATCACCTGTTTTAAACCCTATCGATTTTTTTATATGAAATCCTTAGTATTCGAAACAATAATCGAATAGAATTTAAGCTGAGGCAGAAATCATTCAATCTCATCCAGATTTATTCTCAAAGACAAGTTTTTCAATGACAAAACAGTGTAATAAGTGTATTGAGATAAGCCAATAGTTTTAGCTCCATAAAAAGTTATTAGTTTTTTAACAAAAAATAATCTTTTACAGTATTTACAGTTTTGAACAACGAATGAATAAGTAAAAAATTAAATTTCTTCAAATAATAGCAAATAAAGGTAGTTTAAACAATAATAAAAATGCATTTAAGACTATATGAAATTTTGTTTTTTTTTTTGTGTATCTAACCTAACCTAACATCTCACCTGCACGCCTGGACAATAATAATAAGTCTCTTTTTAATCGGCATTCCCGCACCTTAGTCCGATCTGAGAGTCGATAAGAAAATGAAACCAAAACTTGTTTATCAAAAATTCCAAATGCACGTGAGCACGTGAGAATGCAGCGATCCGCTAATATTGGCGCGTGCGCAATTTTTAAATCTCGGCATGGTTCTACCACAATCACTTGAAACGTATTATTCGTTTCGAAATCACAGTTTATGTTGCATCGCAACTAAGTTGACGTCTGTCTTTAATTCGCCTTTCACGTGTATACGTTTTTTTTTTCGTTTCGCATATCAAAATTGTTAGTGTTGTGTGATCTTTTTCGATCGATTTTTTCATTAATTACGAAAAGAATAAATTCATTTTGAACATAAACATGTCGGCCGAGCAAGAATTGAATCAAGTTTTGGTAAGAAGACAAGAAATTAATGATGCCCTCGACAATGGTGAGAAGGTGAAAATCAAATATAGAGTGGTGAATGTGTACACCGAATTTCATGAATTTACTAGGAAAGAAATCAAAAGTTACGAGGCAACTTTTAAAAAGTAAGTCGACATTTACTTTTTTATATTATATCAGTATTTACTTACATTCTGTTTACTTGTTGTATACATACTTCAAACAAATGATTAATTTAAATATTACTGAGTGTTATGGGTATTTGAAAGTATAAAATTAATGATCATAATAGTGGACGTTTATAATTTATTTTTGATTGCATTTTTTACAAAACTTTTTGTGTTTGCAATTAAGTTATTGAAAAACTTTAAAATGTATATATACATATCTTTATTTTTGTCTTCTTAGACATTTTTTATGGTTTTGTTGATACATTGGTCAAAATTAAAATCTATTTTAAACCATACTAAATAATAATATAAGAACAAGAAAAAGAAACAGGCATTTAAGAAAACAGCTGATCTACGACATAATGGCGGCCGTGGGGTAAACAATTAATTTTCTCGTATGTATCATTGTTAACTTTTTTTGGTTTTTCCGGTAGTGAGAGTTGTTTTGTAGTGTTTTTTTTTTGTTTCTTAGTATTAAAAAGACTCCAAAGATACTTTCTGGATCTGTTTCAGTGAAACTGATACAGCTGAACCAGTTTTTTTTTCAGTCAATCTGCAAGTATGCTTTCAAGCAATTTACAAAATTTAGGAGTCTGTTTTGTGCTTAAATTTTTTGAATATAAGTTTCAACTGTTGCGTTCAAGTTTATCAAACAACAAACTTTTTAAGATTGCAATGTGCAGGGCCGGATTAAGTTAGCGGTTTGGAGTATTGATATTATTTTGTGAATTTTTCCGTGTTTCCGAATTCCTTAAGAATTCCCCAAGATAGAACTCTATCTTCTATGACCGTTAGGGCCCTTTCACACCAAACGAATCCGAATCAAGTTGAATTTGATTGACCGAGATTCGGCTCTTTTCCCGCCTTCAGACCGGACGAATCTGGTTCAATCAGGTTTGATTCGAGGTCGTACTTATTCAACCTGTCAGATAACGAAGAATTATTCAGGTTGATTCAACTGGTGTGAAAGAGTGGAGATGGCGAATCGGATTCAACTTGATTCGGAGTGATCCGGATTGATTCGGATTCGTTTGGTGTGAAAGGGGCCTTAGCTTTCGACCACATGGTACACCTCAACTGGTTCTATTGTACGTAATATATAATTAAACACACAGTATAGTACATAAAAACGTAACATACGTAGTCATAACAAAACAAATATTGATAATAATATTATTCGATAACGGTGATGTTACATTAATCTTTTTACCGGTCTCTAATGATTTAAAACGATGACTAAATTGTGGTCTGCCACCTGATTCATGCACAGCACGTGATGATTCATAAAACTGTTACTCTAGGGAGGAAATAATAAGGAAGCGAAATTTTAAAATGAAATGTTTATTAACGTGTATAAAAATGTATTTTATTGCCATGAATTGGTATTAATTCGATAATTCCAATACCATTTTTTTTTAATAATCATCATAGATATCGAGTTGTAAATTATGAAAATTAAGATCCGATTGAAAAAAATATAAAAATGAATGTATAAATAATATAAAAATAAAAAAAATACAAAGTATAAACGATTCTTTAGATCAGGGATGTGTGACACGTGGAACTGTTTTTGTTTCTGCATGACTTCATCATAAGCCGAAAAATTTGTGATGCTGGAATTTTTAACGATGAAAAAAGCCTATTACGTAGACAATTTTTGCTTAGTTTCATTATTGAAAACGTTTATTCGCACAAACAGCTTGTAGCAAACGTAGCAATTATTTTCTGGACGTGGGAAACTATATTTGGGTATTGTGCCCTAGATAAGGACTTGTAAAATTCCAATTTGCTGGTTTTCAAAAATAGTTGCCTCAAATTTGTCTCGAATTTCAACGCTTTGCGGGCCGTAGTTGCCTCAAATTGTACTTAACTTTTGTTTGCTGGTCGCGGGCCGGAGATGGCCCGCGGGCCGTAGTTTCCCCATCCCCGGTCTAGACCACGGGCGAATGACGACAATGACATTACACAGTGTAACGCATCTTCCAAAAATTATTAAAAAAAAACTAATTTTAAAACAGAGAGAGCTAAAATCAAAAACATTTAGATGCATTAAAATATCAGAAGGTCTAAGAAATTAATAAAGATTTAGGTTTACAAACACAAGCAAGTTATTTTAAATATATTCGAATGCTTAAAAAAGGCAAATCTGATAATGCAATCATAATAAGAATTGCTGAATTAACGGGAGTAAATAAATTTTTCATTTATCGAGTTGTCACGAAAGGGGTTGTTGTGGATCATTCACAGAATCAAAAAACGTGTAAAGAAAAACTGAAATCGGTTGACAAAGCTACTCAAGATTATATACGTACGACAATTTATAGTTTATATAAGAAAAACACGGTTGCAACATTAGAAATAATACAGCAAAAATGTAGCAGATTATCCGGAATGCAAGTTTTGTCAGCATGTGGTTTTAAACGGAAAATTACTGAATAAACGGATGGCAATAACCGAATCGTCAAGGATGTATATGTATGTATACAGCTCCATTGTTCAAAATTTCAATTTTTATGGCTCATTTTGGCCCATTCAAACCCAATAATGGCTTTTCCTTGGCCTAATCTGTCACTCGAAAAAACATTTTGTGAAAATATGATTTTGGAAACAATGAACCCTTGTATATGCATAAAAAATTATTATCTACAAGACCTATTTCCATCATATTGAATACCATTCAAAATATTTGACAATTTTTCATCAAAAACCTATTTTAGAGGTAAAACTAAAAGTTACTTTTTGGCATTTCAAAATAAAGTTTAATAATTTGGAATTTTTCTAAGTGGGCCAACTGAAATGGGACGGGGCTCGTATCGGGAAATTATTTTATATGTAAAATCGCGATTGGAAATCCTAGTCCTTGCATGCAAGCATATCAAAAAATAATATTTCAACAATCTCTGTATATTATTTACTTTATGATACGTCATAAAATTTACAAACTTAAATGTGGGAGGTAACAGGGCTTAATAAATAGAATTTTGCTACATAAATGCGGCCCAGCCATGACAAATAAAATGTTTCCAATAAAACGTCACATTCTGGTCTTTATCTACTTATAGTCCGGTCAAATTAGACCAAAAAATAAGAGTGAAGTTACATCAATTAACAATAAGCTGAAAATCGGCGAAATCGTTCAAAATATGATAATAGACAAAATGGGAAAGTTCCCCGTCCCTCTACTTTTTGCAAAAAATTTTTATTCAAGGTCAAAGGTCGAAAAAATGAGTTTTCTGCGATTTTCAGCAAAACGGTAAGTTTTATCATAAAAATACCTAAGACAAAAATTGTAGATCATAAAATTATCTATAAAAAATGTATTAATACATTTTTTCTTAGGAGCCACCGTTTCTGAGATATAACGATTCAAAAAGTTGTAATCGTCATAATATGCACACGTGTCCACGCCATCTATGAGGTAGTGTACTTAGCGCGTTTTTTTTCAACGTGGTTTCCAAAAGTAGGCCCATTCCACGGGTCAGTTCTGATCCCGTTTAATTTGAAACTATTGCAAAATAATGAAAATCAGGCAAAGACTGGCAAAGATAAAATTGTTGTAAGTTAAAACAAAATAGTGAAGTTTAATCATCAGATTCTCAGCTTTCAAATTCTTCTTCTTGTTCTTCTTCTTCGTGTTCTTCGTTTTCATTCGAGGTGCATGTAAATTGCAACTTTTACAACTTTTTGAATCGTTATATCTCAGAAACGATGGCTCGTAGGAAAAAAAGTATTGATACATTTTTTATAGATAATTTTATGATCTACAATTTATGTCTGGAGTATTTTTATGATAAAACTTGTTGTTTTGCTGAAAATCGCAAAAAACTCATTTTTTCGACCTTTGACCTTGAATAAAAATTTTTTGCAAAAAGTGGAGGGATGGGGAACTATCTGATTTTGTTCATAATCATATTTTGAAAGATTTCGCCGATTATCAGCTTATTGTGAATTAATGTAACTTGGAACGTCTAAATTGACCGGACTATTAAAAGTACTACTACGTAAAATTTATTTTTATATCGCAATTGTTTACACTGTATTTGCCGTTTACAATAAGCAATAATAGATTTTCTTTCATTTCCTGTAAATTGTAACTTTCATTTTATATAATTGTGTAGATCCGCGTTAATCAATAAAATGCATTTGTTCCACCTTAATTATTAAAATGTAACGTTGATCTTGATATAGTTTAATGAGGGTATAATAATACTACAAAGCGAGGGCGTGCTTCTAAACGTACTCGTTTCACTTTTTACTTTATAAGTGATAAAATTAAGTTAAAAAATATAAGTATAAAACTTTGACTGTACTATTTGTTTACCACTGTATTTGAAATTAAAAAAGCAATTTTTGAAAGAAATAAGGTGGCACGTTATACGTGATAATCGAATTTTTCATCAAATTCTCCGCATTATCCATTTCACAAGGTTAAGCTTATATAAATTTGATGTTTGAAAGACCTTTTGTCCAGCTATATAAAATATAAGCAATTCTAAGCAATTTTATGTGTTTTCTCTTGACCAATTCAAATGAAAGCATAAAAGTTTCAGTAGGCCTTTTAAACTCAAACTAAATTAACATCAAAATAGCGAAAATCGTAAGTCGATATCTTTCTCCTGGCCCGAGATATTTTAAGAAGTGTGTAAACGCCGAGAAGTTTTCTTCAAACGTCTAGTAGACTGGTTCGCCCAAACGAAACTTGGAAATTTATTCTGGATGGAAAGTTTTTACATTGATTCACCCGAAGTAATTTAAACTGTACTATTTCCGCTAGACTTGGATAATTAACTACGTAAGGTGTTCAAAATGTCGTCCACCATTTTCCATACATGAAATCAATCGCTGATAGAACAGCAGTTTCAATTTCTTTCATTGAAATAATTCGTGTTATCTGTAGTATTATTTCAACCAAATAATCTCTTGTCCTGGGTAAACGAGATCTTTTATTTGGCCCGTAATAAAAATTTCTCAAGTTAGTTCTGGAGATCTGGATGGCCAACTAAATAAATTTTCAAGTTCTATCCACCAAACGTGGAACATAAATAGAATATGTGCTGGGTGACCATCATAATGTAAGAAAATGTCAAGGCTTATGGCTAACGGTATGTCTTCTAAGAGAACTTTCTTAAAAATTGACCCGCGCCGCATATTCACAGACCAACGACCCTGAAGTTGGATCTCCTGCATCCTGCGGTGATTGCTTTCGAATTTACTCTACCATTACTATGAAACGTAGCCTCATCGGCCCACAATTTTTGTGGCAGTATTTCAGGATCGTCCTGTATCGTATTTAATATCCCGAACAAAATCTCTGACAATATCTAAAGAACCGAGAAGATGTAAATTAGCTATCTACGATCAGAGCGTAGAACAAGTGATGTCCTTCAAATATCTAGGGAGAAACATAACAAGCGATAGATATCTGAAGAAAGAAGTAAAAGCACAAACAGAATGCCAAATAAACGGTTAGCTAAAATTGGAAAGGAAAAGAAACCAGACACAACTCGACCTCCTGGACGACCACCTATATGAAAGCTGGTTCTCAGCATCCCAACTACTCCTGGCGAACCCTTGATGAAAATACAGGACCTAGTCCTAACGTAAGAAGAAGAAGAAGAAGATTTCTACTCTGGTTTAGGACCATATGATATGGGCGCAATCTAAAATGGTATAATTAGTATAGTATGAGTAGTAACAGCAGTAAGACACATCGAAGTCCTTCGTTGATGCGATATTCTAAGTGGATAAATAATTGTTAATTATGCAGAAAGATATTTAGTCTATTTAAGAAACGAATTGCCATTTCATTTAGAAGACATCTCCTTAGCCATTCGGCGTGACACGTTTTTAAAACATGATGGTTGCCCGGCACATTTTTTACAGAATCAGTTATTAACACGAATAACTAGAAACGGAAAGTGCTAACAAACATCAACGTATAAAATCTGTTTCTAATGTCTTAGCTAATACAGACTATCTACGTAATCAAGTGTGCAACATCATCTACCAGAAACTGGCCAACAAGTTCAGTGCCCAAGTTTATTATGTGAACCGAGCCTAATCCTTTTAAAAATAATAATAATAATTGAATGAATATACTTAATTTAAGGAAAATTCTCTTCGTTTTCCTCTCTAAGAAAACATATTATGAGAAAAGAAGCACGAAAAGTATTAACCTTAATATGGACCTAAAATTTTTGGCTTACCTTCAATTGAGTTGGTCTGGACAAGCTTAAAATTGTTTTTAGCCAAAAAAAAAAAATATTACATTCAGAAAAAATAATGTAAAAGAGTTACGTGAACATTATTTGACACTTTCCCTTCTACTGAGCGATGCAACAATAATTTTTGATTCAAGACAACAAAGAAAATGATATGGAAAATGTTTGTCATAACTTTGAGAGACAGTAATTCGGAATGGAATGTTTTTGACGATAAAGTATCGAATACCGATGTTCTCTAAAGTTTTATCTCCTTTCTTTCATTTTTTCTGAAATTACTTTTTCCCCGTTAAAACAATGACTAATTTTCCCCGGATATTGTATAAACACACATTAAAGTGACATTTGATCATCCAGATTTGACAATATTGTAAAAATTTCGATATCTAGCAAGTGATTCAAAATTGTTCTGGTAAATTCGCTCCACTTTGTCCTCTTGCTCTACTCAAACAGTATGGGTTCACGCAACTGCATTGGTACACCAAAAGGCATATTTTCAGAGCCGCTATCGGATTTTTTTCAAGTTCAACCCCAAACATTACAAAATCTGGACGAATTAATACAAATACGCGACATTTCTATGATTTGGGAGTAATCTAAATGTATTACGGACAGTAAAATTTTCATGGAAGAAGAAAAACGCAAAGAAAAAATGAGTGGGACGTCTGTAGAAAGCCAGTCGATAACATAGTAAGGCGGAAGAAGGGGAAGGTCCAGATAAAAATTGGAATTGGAGAAAAAAACATTGAAGAACAGAACCGCTCCTTGAAAACCTTGAAACGTCTTTGATTTTCCATTTTACCCCGGAAAACCTGGAAATATCCTTGATTTCTTCGAAGCATCCTTGAAAATCTCTTTTCATAAAATATTTTGAAAAAAACTCCCGTTCGATTTCGGAGAATATAAATACTGTAGAACTCCAATTATCCGACTATCCGAATAGCCGATTATCCGAATCACTTTCAGAAAAAAATTTGTCCAAAAAAAGTCCAAGTGGGCAGAAAATGGAGAGGATGAAGATGATGAAGATGCGTTGCCACTAGACGAAATAAGAAAAATGATTGTAAAAATTCCTGGTTGTACAGAAGTAAGTGCTGAAGATGTAGGAGAGTGGATGGCTTGTGACACGCGTCTGACCCTGGTTTTCAAATTCTCAATGACGATGAAATTGTTGAAAGTGTGAGAGAAGATGTTGAAGTGGAAGTGGAAGAAAAACTTTCTACTGATGTTGAAGTAGACGCTGGACCATCAGCTAGTGAAGCATTTGCCGGCCTCGAGACTGCTTTGAAGTGGATGGAGCGTCAGCCCGAGTGTGAAAACAATGGCAATTTTTAAAAAAAAAACTTCGATTATCCGAATATTTGATTATCCGAATGGGTCCCGGTCCCCATTAATTCGGATAATTGGAGTTCTACTGTACAAAAATATGTGTAGCATGTATAGAAAATGTTATTTTTCAGAAATACGTACTTTGACATACCTTAGTCACAATACAAAACTGTAAACAACGTTTTTTTCGATTCTCGGAAAATGTGCCGAGCGTACACGTGTCAAAACACGTGACATTCGGGTGGACTTGCGGCGGCTTGATTCTAACGAAAGGCAAACACAATACTCGTTCGAATTCGAGGAGGATCAAGCGTCTCGTGTCAGTAGCTGGTTGCCTTTCGCGAAAGCCACGTGATCGTGGAGAAAACGGCCTTTCCTTTTTATTGTTTTCGTGTCTAACTAATTCAGTGCTTTATCTCTGGATAAAAGGAGTTACATCCTTGATTTTTCTGGGTAAAAAAGACAAAAATTGATTCTGAAGCGGACTGTGGACTATGTAATACGGTGTAATCGCAAAAAATACAAGTCAGAATGTTCAGACTTTACTTTCAACGACGTCTCCCTCGCAAAACGCGCCAGCAGAAGCTATTCTTAGCTCGGAAAACTCATCAAACTGTAACCTGTATGACAAGTGCGGTCAAAATGGTTTGATCAAACCGATAAATGATTAATTATGTGTCGAAAGAAAGTGTGTCAAAGGCAGAGATTATTTGGGCACATGAAAAAACTTCTGACGGTAAAAAAAAAGTGAATTATTTGGATACATGTTTCCTGATAGTGATATTGCTAAGAAATTTCAGATGAAAAAAGATAAATTGCGTTACTCGATAACGTATGGATTAGGATCTCACTTTCGGAGCGAATTAGCGAACCAAGTTAGAAACTGTGAATTTTTTACGCCATCTTTCGACTAGAGTCTGAATAAAGTTGCCCAAAAAGGACAAACGGACGTTGTTGTACGCTTCTGGCACGAAAACAAAGCTGATACGCGATTCTCGACTTCGAATTTCTTGGAACGTGTCGCAGCAGCCGACTTGTTTGCTGCTTGTTATGAAAAAGTTGTTTCAAGCTTCGTCGGATGGTCCAGGCGTTAATAAAAAGATTCAGTGATGACGCTACGAAATTATTAGACGTAGGTACTTGCATTTTACATATCGGTAATGGCACTTTCAAAACTAGTCGTACAATAATTTCAACAACGTTCCATCTCGACGAGGTGCATACACAAAATGCCCTAAGTCCAAAGTTTAGTCCGAAAAATATTGTGCCACTCGATTTTTGGAAAATTCGAAGGCATCGAAAAGAGCTGATGATATTTTAGATGATTTAACAAAATACTTTGAAACTGTAAAAGATGACGAAGACGGTGATGGGGCAAGTTGTACTGATAAATTAATTAATATCAAAATCGTTAAAAGCTTCTTTGAAAAATGTATTTCTCGGGTAGAAAATTCGTTTTTTACTAATGAATTGGGGCTCTTTTTAACAAAATATCAGGCCGATTAGCCAATGGTTCCATTTTTAAGGAACGATTTATTTACAATGATGGAAAGAGTAGTAAAAGAAAATCTTCTGCCTGCTGTATCAGTTCCAAGTTGGTTTTGCAACAAAAACTACACTTTCGGCATTGAATAATCCACAGAAAGTCAGTGATTTGGAAATCTTGCAGTTTAGAGGAAAGTTCTTGATAAAGATGCGTCAAATGCTCCTACAAAAAGCACCTACGTCATCTAAATTATTGGAGGGAGCTGCTTGTTTTTCACCATTGGTAATGTTACGCGGAAACCAATCTAAAAGACGTGCAGAAACCTCACTCGCATGTTCAGTGGAAGAAAAACGTTTGAATGCTTTGCACCCTGACAAATTAAAAAAATTAGTATCAAGAGACAGTGTTGAAAACTTTTGATATACAGAAAAATCGACTGGATATTTTCCTGCATGAAATTTTTATCAGTGAAAAGGTGTCTGAAGAAATGCACCGTATTTTGAGAATTTAAATCATCTTGCTCCACCTCATAAAAAAGATCAGCTCTTATTAGTTTGATTGGTGGAGATTTCCAACTAACACATTCTAAATTTATATTATATGTAAAACTAAATTGAGCGATAACAATTATCCCGATAAAATGATAAATAGTAGATTCCAGATTCCAAGGAAACATAAACTAATATATTCTAAAATCTAAAACACCAAAGCAGAAGAATATTTTAACTGGTAAATAGCCGCACGCCATCCAATGGACCGACCATAATAAAGGGTTTTCCAATAAGAAGTGTTATTTTGAACAGCCCGCTATTTCGGTAAATGTCACTTTTGAAGCTGTCATTTTTTGACATTTGACAAGTAGAAACTACGCCATTAATGAAAATGCGTTCAACAACGCATTGAAATTATTAAAATTCACTATAAAAATGGTGAAAGTTTGGCAGAGACGGTTCGTAAAACTAAAACATTTTCGGGTCGTCGTGAAGCACCTTCTCGGACCGCAATACAAAAATTGGTGGAAAAATTTGAGCTGTTGGGACAAGTTAGTGATGTGAATAATAAAACCCGTGCACGTTGCTCAAGAACAACTGAAAATATTGCTGCTGTAGCCCAAAGTGTTGAAGAAAACCCAGGTTTGTCCTTTCTTCGTCGTTCTTTGGAATTAGCCATCCCGCAAACGTCATTACACCGTATTTTGGATAATGACTTGGGTCTTAAGGCCTATAAAGTTGAGTTAATACAAGAACTCAAGCCGGCCGATCATCTTTACTGATTGGGTCCTTGAAATGCATGAAAATGATCCGGAATTTCATCGAAAAATCATCTTAACTGATGAGGCCCGTTTCCACCTTGGTGGTTACGTCAATAAACAAAATTGTCGAATCTGGGGCTCTGAAGACCCAAGAGTTATTGTTGAAAATCCTCTCCATCCTCGACGCGAGACTGTTTCATGCGGTTTATGGTCTGGCGGTGTCATTGGACCTTACTTTTTCGAAAATGAGGCTGGAGCAACAGTTACGGTGAATGGATTGCGCTATCGAGAGATTATTAATAATTTTTTATGGCCGGAATTGGATGGTATTGATTTGGACAACGTTTACTTTCAACAAAACGGCCACACAAGCAACGAAACCATCTCGATCTTTTACGGGAAAAATTTCTCTCGAAGAGGTGATCACAATTGGCCACCGAGATCTTGTGATTTAACACCTTGCGCCAATATAATATTGGTGAAATTGGGTAGGGAATTCTGTGATATTTTTGCCCGGCCTATGCCGTCAGAATCGGTCCCCCCCCTCGATTTTCAATAGAGTTAGTGAATAAATACCGACGTAAACAACCAACTAATATTTGAAAAATTGAAAACTATATTTCTGGGAAAATTCATTTTGTATCCTCAGAGTGGATCGTACCAATTATGTTTTGAAGGTTCTAAGACGATTCCAATGTAACATTAATCAGTAAATGATTGTCGTCAGTTTCTGTGTTCAACTTGAACCAAATTTCGAGCTCGGTGGTAGCAAATTTGTATAAAGTTGTTGAATCTACTAGACCAAGAGCCAATGGTCATTCCAAAAGTCATGAAACGTTTCACAGTCAAACCTTAATACCTACAGATGCTGAAAAGCCACTTCTGGCAGCCCTATGTGGCCGGGGTGAACTACCCTAAATTCTATTAAAGTATAAGTCATAAAATTCTAGGAAATTACTTTCGACAGTATTGTTACTTCATAAAATTTTTGCCAGAACATTTACGTCCCTCCTAAATATTGTCATTTCATCAGACTAAATAAAATAGTTCAATAAGTCATAATATATGATGCCAGAAAGAAATTCCATCACCAACAGTCTGCCAGAGCGCGAAAAACGTGTCCGTGCGTAGGGAAGCCTATAAGTTAGAGTTAGAGCTCTTATTGGGCGTCTGTAGACTTTATTGGACGTACGTTTAGAATGGTATATAATGAAATAGATTTTTCTTAAGCCCAACTTGTAGAACTTGCACAACTACTGGTACAGATATTTTTAAAGGAGTTGAAATGGCCATTAATCAAAAGAACCTTGAAACTTGAAATGTATTACAACTGATGGAGGCAAAAACGTGAGTGGGAAAGATAAAGGAACGGTCGCTCTTGCGTCAAAGGCTGTAGAAAATGACGGTGGCTCAAAACCATTAGACTTACATTGTATCATTCATCAACAGTCTGTGCGGAAAACGTTTGGATAAGTCTGAAGTTCTGAAACCAGTCATATCAACTGTTAATTTCATCAAAAAGACTTACCTTATCATACTGCCGTACGTTGGCTTAGTTGTGGAAAAGTCCTTCGGCGCTTTTTTGAGCTTCGAGCAGTGGTCGAAATTTTTTTGATTGAAAAGCATCGTCCTCTTACTGAATTGACACTGATTTTGAGATTGCAAGGAGAAAACCAGCCATAAATCTTCCTGATTTATACACTAATATCAAATCATTCCGGAAGAAATTGAAACTACGAAATAAAATGTTTTTGCACACTTTAAAACATGTGAAATATTCAGCCACACCACTGAGACTGATTTTGCAATCGAAACTTTGAGTGCTTTGAAAATAAATTTTGATACAAGTTTTTCTCGGACTTTGATGCCGTTGCGAATCAAATTAAACTTTTCCAAAATCCTTGATTGTGACATTGAAACCCTAGCACCGGAACTTCAAATGGAAATGATTGATCTACAGTGCGCCGATATAATTAAGAACAAATATCAAAACTCATCTTTGTAAATTTGCTCGCGGGCTGTTTTCTGTTTTTGGTACTACTCATTTGTGTGAGAAGACCTTCAGTTCACAAAAAATGTTTACAGATCTAAATTAACTCATATTAAATCTCTTTTAATAATCATTCGACATAAAATTAGAATACTTGAGTAAACTAAATTTAATTCGCTATGTATGTTAGTTCTCCGCGGGCCGAATGTGGCCCTCGGGCCGTAGTTTGGATAACCCCTGCAGTAGACCACATATACTGATACAAATACTGGCCTTATCTACATATTTGGGTCACTCTATATCTTTATTCCGTATAATTAGTTTCGCATGCAAATACGTATCTAATTAAACAATATTTTCTAAAGAAGAAATGTGGAAATCACTCAAATTTGCTACAATAATGAACTAATTAAATTTCATTCGTCATTAAAAAGTTTAATGTAATTAAAACAGTAAATTATTCAAATACTGTTATTAACCGATGGTAAAACACCGGAAAAAAGGTTGAAGTTTCTTATATACGAGGGCGATTTGGGGCGGCAGAGATAAATTTTCAAATAATTGACAGAATGACAAATTATGTAAACTCGATACGTGCGGTGCGTGCGACGCGGGCCGTCCGATATACAGGGTTTGTCCGGAAAGTAATAGGACTGAGTGGATTTAAAAAAATTTATTGAGCCAATCGTTACAATTCTTTAAAAACTTGCCAGCGCGATTTCCAAGCATTGAAGGCGTCACGGAAGGCATTCTCCGGAATAGCCGCGGTGCGTGCTAGTTGGATCCCCTCTGTCGTAGCTGTTCACAACAAAGGCGGTGTGAGCCGGGGCGTTGTCGTGGTGAAACTTCCAGTCTGCTGCGATGTCTTGTCGGACCCGATTGACCCTTCGTTTGAGTCTCTTGAGCACTTCGACACAGTCGACGGTCTGTGTTCAAAACTTTGCGCATACGAGTCACATTGTTTGTCGAAGCGAAGGTCTTCCAGCACGGTCTTCATCGGCGACCTCTTTCCGGCCCTCCAAAAAGGCCTGGTGCCACCGAAACACACCACTTCTTGCTAAAGCAACATCTGGGTAAGCCTGCTTGATCATATCAAACGTCTCTGTCGCAGATTTACCGAGTTTCACACAGAATTTAATCGCGTACCTCTGCTCTAACGGACGCTGCATTTTCGGCTTGCACAACTCACAGAAACACGTCGCGCGAAAATGCCTGTCCTGACTCTCCAGGTGCTCGGAGACAACTGACCAGCCGCTCGTTTGTTAGCTAGAAACGCCATCTACCGAATCCAGTCGGTGCGCGCACGCTCTGAAGTACAATCGCGGCGGAAGAAAATCAGTCCTATTACTTTCCGGACGAACCCTGTATAAACCTATGATACGGCCAACGCCATGATGAATCTCCACCTCCACGGGATCTTAAAGACTATTTTAGTCAAATGGAACAAAAACTTGAAGCTTCAATTGTCGAAGAGAAGAAAGATAATTTATCAGTGCCGTTTGTGTAACCAGTGGGCTCACAAATCTTGCGGTATAATTGGAAATTTAAATTTCTTCCGCAAGAAGTGTTTTTCAATTTTTATTCACTTTTATTTTACCTGTTCTTATTTTTTTGTACCATTGTCCACTTCATGGAAATTACTGTCCATAACAAGGGCAATATCCCATGAAATGGGCATTTTATATGATAAACTTAGACTCATTTTTTCGAGTGACTAGTTTTTCTTTTGGAAAAGTGAATCCACAATCAAATTAAATTGTCCGTTTCAAGGGAACTCTTCCCTGTATAATTTGGACGGCGCTATAATTCACGAACGGTGAGTCGTATGGGAAAAAGTGATTTTTGTACAGTACAATTTTGAATAGAACCTGAGATATTGAGGATAGAACGTGTGTATGCCAAAAACCTACAAAAATCCATAACTCCACATTGAATGTCCGCGCCTAGCTCCTCTCCAACTCGACCGATTTAAGTGTTCAAAAACTCAAAAGAAAGAAGGTGTTTCAACGAGTGTTCTTAAACCAAAACGAAGTCTCTATCTTGAATAGAACCTGAGATATTGAGGATAGAACGTGTGTATGCCAAAAAACTACAAAAATCCATAACTCCACATTGAATGTCCGCGCCTAGCTCCTCTCCAACTCAACCGATTTAAGTGTTCAAAAACTCAAAAGAAAGAAGGTGTTTCAACGAGTGTTCTTAAACCAAAACGAAGTCTCTATCTTGAATAGAACCTGAGATATTGAGGATAGAACGTGTGTATGCCAAAAAACTACAAAAATCCATAACTCCACATTGAATGTCCGCGCCTAGCTCCTCTCCAACTCAACCGATTTAAGTGTTCAAAAACTCAAAAGAGAGAAGGTGTTTCAGCTAGTGTTCTTAAACCAAAACGAAGTCTCTATCTTGAATAGAACCTGAGATATTGAGGATAGAACGTGTGTATGTGAAAAACTCCCATAAATAATGTACAGGGAGAAATCGTTTTTGAGTATAACTTGAGAATGGTGAAAATTAGATGAAATCCGATGGTTGATGGATGATCTGTGCATCAATACCTTTCATTGAAAAAAAAAAATTAAGCAAATCGGTCGGATAGAACGCCTGAACGGACTCACAAATGTTGCGCTATAATTGGAAATTTAAATTTCTTCCGCAAGAAGTGTTTTTCAATTTTTATTCACTTTTATTTTACCTGTTCTTATTTTTTTGTACCATTGTCTACTTCATGGAAATTACTGTCCATAACAAGGGCAATATCCCATTCCATTTTATATGATAAACTTAGACTCATTTTTTCGAGTGACTAGTTTTTTTTTTGGAAAAGTGTATCCACAATCAAATTAAATTGTCCGTTTCAAGGGAACTCTCCCCTGTATAATTTGGACGGCGCTATAACTCACGAACGATGAGTCGTATGGGAAAAAGTGATTTTTGTACAGTACAATTTTGGTTTAACCTAAAAATTACCGTTTTCTAGAAAAATGGGAAAAACTTTTTGGGAATTTTTGTTGTTTCATTTGTAACGTCTCTGTCAATTTTCATCTTTATGCGTCGAATGTATATTTTGACTGGACAGTATTCCTCAATTTAAATTGAAAATATATTTTAGAAGTTTTAATATCTGAATCTAAACAAAAACGAAAGATGAATTTGTTTTCGTTGTATGAAAAATTAAACAAACATTTTCAAACTTTATCTCAACATTATTCATAACTACATTTAGAAATAATGTTACGTTTATTTTTAAACAGTCTCATTATAAAAAAATCATTATATATGTTACTCATTAATCTTTAATCTTTAACTGAAGTTTCATAAAACATTGGCTCAGGTTGTAATAATAAAATAACTTTAAAATAATCAATTATTTTTTCTGCAATTCATTAAAACATCTTGGATCGAACAGATGTTTGTTTAGTACAAAAAAATGACTGAATATATTCTATTTTAAATACTAACAAAACCAGGATATTTGTAAAAAATTAATAATTCATGTTTTCATCGCCAATTAAATCATTGTATACGTGAAAAATTATTTGTTTTCAGATCAGGTTTTCACCTCATATATTTTCTGTATAAACTGATCGGACCCTCATCCAATGATCGAAATTTAAATATTTATATACATATTACTCGAACAAAAATACTTGGAAACATACTTTTTTGCACCTTCCAACAGGAACAAACCCCAAAATTTCAAATTAAAAGGAGTTTCCTCATTCCAAATTTTATTTAACCACTCTCTCAAAAATACCACGTACTTGATCTTTTTTAGCACCTTGCGATTTTCAAAAGTCGGATTGATTTAAAGTTATGCACACTTACGAGGGATGATCGGTTTGCTTTTCCCTAACACACTAGGATGGCTGTTCTATCTTTGTTGATTGGTAGGTGAGGCCAATCATTGCGTGACGTTTCGAAAGCAAAAGTTTCTTCGCCGTTCCGGTCCTCTATATGCGTATATTTCGCCTTGAAGGATTAGTTGCACCAAGTCATATCGAATTTCATATTTTATGTTACTCAAAAACACCGACTATCTAGCGAAAGAACAAAGAGAAGAAAAACTGAAGGAGTCCGCGCATCTTACGACGACGAATAAGTAATTGTTCACGCGGCACAAGTAATTTTACAAACAGGAAGGAAAAAGAAACGCGTCTACTGTTTTAAAATACGTTCAAAGTCTAAAGAAATAGAGCCCCTTATTCCTCTGCAAGCGCTGACAATGTTTGTTGAAGCCGATTTGACCAGAAGACAGTACGAAATTATACCAGCAACGAACAAAAGATTCTATCCACATTATGAATTATTATTGAAGGCCAATGCTACCCACCCAAGGAGTCATTACGAGTGACGTCTACCTGCGCAGAAGGAAACCTACACTGTAACCAGATTATCCCTCTTCTTAGAAGAAGTCTTATTCACACTTGATGCCGTTGAAAGGAACTCTATACTGTTAATCTGCAAATGGGGTTGCGACGACGGCTCTCAACAAGCCCAGTTTAAACAAAGACAGATTAATCTGATGCTAATATTTTTATAAGCTCATTTGTGCCTCTACGAATCGTTTGTGGTGAGGATAAAAGTAAAATCGTGTGGCAAAATCCAACTCCATCTTCACCTAGATATTGCCGTCCAATTATGTAAAGAATAGTGTAAACTCATTGAACTTGACGATAGTTGACCTCAAATGGAGATAATTTTTTTTTTTTCGACATAGTTTTAAAATGACTATGGTTGACGGAAAGGTACAGACACCAAATCGACCAGCAGATGTTATATATGTGGAGCTACATCAAAAGATTTTAATGATTTAACAAAAAAAAAAAAAAATGATGTATGCCCGAAGCTCTTGGATTCGGCCTTTCCGTATTACATGCAAGAATCCGGATATTCGAAAGTGTGCTGCATTTAGCATATAAATTGCCCGTGAAAAAATATCGCGAGAGACGAACCGAAGAAGAAAAAAATGTAGAAAAGCAGAAGAAACTTGATATTCAGCAAAAATTTAGAGATGAGACAGGTCTCTGAGTCGATATGCCAAAAAGTAACTTCGGAAACACCAACGATGATGGAAATACCAGCAGAAGATTCTTCGAGAACCTTGAATTGGCTGCAGTAATCACTGGGGACGTAGCAAAATATGATAAATACGCCATGGAAACTGCGAAACTATATGTTGAGTTGTATGGCTGGTATCCTATGACTCCAACGATGCATAAGGTCTTAATTCATGGAGCTTCAATACCTAGTAGAAAATTCGTTGTTGCCGATAGGGCAACTTTCGGAAGAAGCTGCTGAGACCCCCCGCAATAAACTGAAATAAAAGAATGCAACTTAGATATTTATTAACCTCCGACCGATTTATTAGTTCCATGAGAAAGACCAAAAAAACCGCTTCAAAATTATTTTTGCCTGAGACAACGCAGCTATTAATTCCTGCTGAACCAAACCGACCAATCAATGGAAATTGATGAAAGCGGCGAAAATTTAAATGTATGATTGATTATTATTAGTGATTATCTATTTAGCTTATGTAACTTTAATATTGTATAATAATATAATACATTTACTTACTTATTAGAACAAAATAAACTTTGTTTTATTTAATAATACATACCTGAAAGTATTACTAAAACGTAGACAGCCTCTCAGTCCCTCTTTGGGGATTTGCGCCTAACCACCGTGCACCAACAAATAATTTCGATAAGTTATTCCAAACACATAATTCTTTTTACGTAACTATTTTGTAATAATAAATAATTTTGGCCGACTAAATCCTGAAAAACGATCAATGTGCACCGCATCTCGGAAGCTTCCATTTTCTTCATCGACACTTAGTCAACATCCATGATGCGACTCAATATACAATAATAATAGTAATAATAATAATACAAAATAATTTTAGTTGCTATCGGTAGATTACAACTTTTAAAAACATTCACAGTGTATTCCATTACGAAACATTGGTGGTCAAATGCAGGAGTTGAGGAAGTACTAACAAGCACACGATTTTTTTCTTTTTATTCTGCGTTTGCTCTTTAATAATATTTTTTTAATAAAACGTTCACGTCTTCACCGTTTTGTGGCAGATTACAGATTCTTTGCATTGGTTTCGGGGAGTATGATATTCGTGTGTTTGCGTCGAAACTTGTTCAAATATCTCGCTAGTTTTTCTATGGTAGGTACTGCAATAACTGAAACGTTTCTATTTAGATAGATTTAGATAATACTTCGTATTGTAGTGTCAATAAATTGTGTAATTCCAGTGAATGAAAGTAGTCAGTCTTTTCTTGCTACAATTGAAATTCTTCAGTACTAACGTTTTTTTTTCCGACCTCCGATGGGCTATAAATAAAAGACAAGTTCATAGAAAACAATAATTTTATCGGCAAAAACGGATTCAGACATTTGTCATATCTGTGGACAAGTTTTTCAATACCCTCTTCAAAGAAAGTTGCCGCCAATCGTTCAGTAACAATAGAGTACAAAACAGACCTTGAAATTTCTAGAAATTCCGTAGACACAGCAGTAATTGTGACTTTCGACACCATTCACGCACATCACCATCACTTATGAAGTTTTCCACATACACACGACTCATTCTTCGATGGATTTCTGTCTTCAGCTGGTAGAAAACAAATCACACTTGGCGGATATGTTTACGTGGCTGTAGCACAACGCCGACTGACGTCTGAATGCCAACAATGGCTTCGCAGTCGCCTACAGCGCATGCCCATCCGCACCGAGCGATCGGTAGTTAAAGAACGGCCCTCGTATAACTTAACTAAACTGTAAACTAAAAATAATGCTTTACAGATACGTTATTATTTTATTAAATTCATCGCAGTGATTATTTTATTCGAATTGTCGGTTTCGGTCTAACTTCCTGATTTTATTTATAATTACGCCAAGCTCTATAGTTTCCAAACGGACATCCTGTAGTCCATATTCATCGTTTAAAATGAATTTTATCAGTCTCATTATCATTGTTATGTCTTTTGGACATTCCGCTATAGTTATTTATAAACAAGTAGATAGTTGTGACACAAATAGTTAACGCCTGTGTACGATTTTGTTTAATTATTGTTTTTTTTTTAAATTTAGTTATTAAATCGGTGACTATTCAATAAAAACAGGTAGAAAGTAAAGTGTCTGTCAGTAGTGACAGATTTTTCGAATATTTTGCATTAAATTGCATTTTTACGTCTATAAAAATTCAATCCCTCAAAACATCCATTAATCACTCGCATCGGTTCCAATATTTGGTTTTAAATAGATCACGCGTTTCGATAACCAAGTTATCGTTTTCAGAGACTGAATGTAAACTAAAATCTAATGATTTACCTGTTTTATACTAAATTTTCCCGCCAATAAGCCACCTCCCGCGAAAATTAATTCCAGCGGGCAGTATTTTATTAATAAAGGAAACGTTGAAAGACTTAGGTTGAGCAATACCGGAACACCCTCTTCATGGTCTCGATTTATCGCCATGCGATTTGTTTGGTCCATTGAAAGAGGTGGACTGGGATTCGAAAGCAATGCGGAGGTGGCAAAAGTGTGTAGAGTGTGTTGTAAACTACGTAGAAGCAGTTCTGTAGCTTGACAACATATTATCCTTGGTTGAGCGATTAGAAGCCTTGGTGACGGACTGAGAATCTCTAGTTTACCGAAGATAAAACCTCTTCATATTTTAATGCATTAAATAAGTATCAGAAATCATTATAATAGAAAAGAACGAACTCTGTAGCTATATTAGAACCTGAGATATAGATCTTTGAATGTAGAAAAATTCCAAAAACCTACAAAAATCCATAACTCCACATTGAATGTCCGCGCCTAGCTCCTCTACAACTCAACCGATTTAAGTGTTCGAAAACTCAAAAGAAAGAAGGTGTTTCAACGAGTGTTCTTAAACCAAAACGAAGTCTCTATCTTGAATAGAACCTGAGATATTGAGGAAAGAACGTGTGTATGCCAAAAACCTACAAAAATCCATAACTCCACATTGAATGTCCGCGCCTAGCTCCTCTCCAACTCGACCGATTTAAGTGTTCAAAAACTCAAAAGAAAGAAGGTTTTTCAACGAGTGTTCTTAAACCAAAACGAAGTCTCTATCTTGAATAGAACCTGATATATTGAGGATAGAACGTGTGTATGCCAAAAACCTACAAAAATCCATAACTCCACATTGAATGTCCGCGCCTAGCTCCTCTCCAACTCGACCGATTTAAGTGTTCAAAAACTCAAAAGAAAGAAGGTGTTTCAGCGAGTGTTCTTAAACCAAAACGAAGTCTCTATCTTGAATAGAACCAGATATATTGAGGATAGAACGTGTGTATGCCAAAAACCTACAAAAATCCATAACTCCACATTGAATGTCCGCGCCTAGCTCCTCTCCAACTCGACCGATTTAAGTGTTCAAAAACTCAAAAGAAAGAAGGTGTTTCAGCGAGTGTTCTTAAACCAAAACGAAGTCTCTATCTTGAATAGAACCAGATATATTGAGGATAGAACGTGTGTATGCCAAAAACCTACAAAAATCCATAACTCCACATTGAATGTCCGCCCCTAGCTCCTCTACAACTCAACCGATTTAAGTGTTCGAAAACTCAAAAGATAGAAGGTGTTTCAACGAGTGTTCTTAAACCAAAACGAAGTCTCTATCTTGAATAGAACCTGAGATATTGAGGAAAGAACGTGTGTATGCCAAAAACCTACAAAAATCCATAACTCCACATTGAATGTCCGCCCCTAGCTCCTGTACAACTCAACCGATTTAAGTGTTCGAAAACTCAAAAGAAAGAAGGTGTTTCAGCGAGTGTTCTTAAACCAAAACGAAGTCTCTATCTTGAATAGAACCTGAGATATAGATCTTTGAATGTAGAAAAATTGCCAAAAACCTACAAAAATCCATAACTCCACATTGAATGTCCGCGCCTAGCTCCTCTCCAACTCGACCGATTTATGTGTTCAAAAACTCAAAAGAAAGAAGGTGTTTCAACGAGTGTTCTTAAACCAAAACGAAGTCTCTATCTTGAATAGAACTTGAGATATTGAGGAAAGAACGTGTGTATGCCAAAAACCTACAAAAATCCATAACTCCACATTGAATGTCCGCGCCTAGCTCCTCTCCAACTCGACCGATTTATGTGTTCAAAAACTCAAAAGGAAGTAGGTGTTTCAGCTAGTGTTCTTAAACCAAAACGAAGTCTCTATCTTGAATAGAACCTGATATATTGAGGATAGAACGTGTGTATGCAAAAAACCTACAAAAATCCATAACTCCACATTGAATGTCCGCGCCTAGCTCCTCTCCAACTCGACCGATTTAAGTGTTCAAAAACTCAAAAGAAAGAAGGTGTTTCAGCGAGTGTTCTTAAACCAAAACGAAGTCTCTATCTTGAATAGAACCAGATATATTGAGGATAGAACGTGTGTATGCCAAAAACCTACAAAAATCCATAACTCCACATTGAATGTCCGCGCCTAGCTCCTCTCCAACTCGACCGATTTAAGTGTTCAAAAACTCAAAAGAAAGAAGGTGTTTCAGCGAGTGTTCTTAAACCAAAACGAAGTCTCTATCTTGAATAGAACCAGATATATTGAGGATAGAACGTGTGTATGCCAAAAACCTACAAAAATCCATAACTCCACATTGAATGTCCGCGCCTAGCTCCTCTCCAACTCGACCGATTTAAGTGTTCAAAAACTCAAAAGAAAGTAGGTGTTTCAGGTAGTGTTCTTAAACAAAACGAAGTCTCTATCTTGAATAGAACCTGAGATATTGAGGATAGAACGTGTGTATGCCAAAAACCTACAAAAATCCATAACTCCACATTGAATGTCCGCGCCTAGCTCCTCTCTAACTGAACCGATTTAAGTGTTCAAAAACTCAAAAGAAAGAGGATGTTTCAGCGAGTGTTCTTAAACCAAAACGAAGTCTCTATCTTGAATAGAACCTGAGATATAGATCTTTGAATGTAGAAAAATTGCCAAAAACCTACAAAAATCCATAACTCCACATTGAATGTCCGCGCCTAGCTCCTCTCCAACTCAACCGATTTAAGTGTTCAAAAACTCAAAAGAAAGAGGATGTTTCAGCTAGTGTTCTTAAACCAAAACGAAGTCTCTATCTTGAATAGAACCTGAGATATAGATCTTTGAATGTAGAAAAATTGCCAAAAACCTACAAAAATCCATAACTCCACATTGAATGTCCGCGCCTAGCTCCTCTCTAACTGAACCGATTTAAGTGTTCAAAAACTCAAAAGAAAGAGGATGTTTCAGCGAGTGTTCTTAAACCAAAACGAAGTCTCTATCTTGAATAGAACCTGAGATATAGATCTTTGAATGTAGAAAAATTGCCAAAAACCTACAAAAATCCATAACTCCACATTGAATGTCCGCGCCTAGCTCCTCTCCAACTCAACCGATTTAAGTGTTCAAAAACTCAAAAGAAAGAGGATGTTTCAGCTAGTGTTCTTAAACCAAAACGAAGTCTCTATCTTGAATAGAACCTGAGATATAGATCTTTGAATGTAGAAAAATTGCCAAAAACCTACAAAAATCCATAACTCCACATTGAATGTCCGCGCCTAGCTCCTCTCCAACTCAACCGATTTATGTGTTCAAAAACTCAAAAGGAAGTAGGTGTTTCAGCTAGTGTTCTTAAACCAAAACGAAGTCTCTATCTTGAATAGAACCTGATATATTGAGGATAGAACGTGTGTATGCAAAAAACCTACAAAAATCCATAACTCCACATTGAATGTCCGCGCCTAGCTCCTCTCCAACTCAACCGATTTAAGTGTTCAAAAACTCAAAAGAAAGAGGATGTTTCAGCTAGTGTTCTTAAACCAAAACGAAGTCTCTATCTTGAATAGAACCAGATATATTGAGGATAGAACGTGTGTATGCCAAAAACCTACAAAAATCCATAACTCCACATTGAATGTCCGCGCCTAGCTCCTCTCCAACTCGACCGATTTAAGTGTTCAAAAACTCAAAAGAAAGAAGGTGTTTCAGCGAGTGTTCTTAAACCAAAACGAAGTCTCTATCTTGAATAGAACCAGATATATTGAGGATAGAACGTGTGTATGCCAAAAACCTACAAAAATCCATAACTCCACATTGAATGTCCGCGCCTAGCTCCTCTCCAACTCAACCGATTTAAGTGTTCAAAAACTCAAAAGAAAGAAGGTGTTTCAGCGAGTGTTCTTAAACCAAAACGAAGTCTCTATCTTGAATAGAACCAGATATATTGAGGATAGAACGTGTGTATGCCAAAAACCTACAAAAATCCATAACTCCACATTGAATGTCCGCGCCTAGCTCCTCTCCAACTCGACCGATTTAAGTGTTCAAAAACTCAAAAGAAAGAAGGTGTTTCAGCGAGTGTTCTTAAACCAAAACGAAGTCTCTATCTTGAATAGAACCAGATATATTGAGGATAGAACGTGTGTATGCCAAAAACCTACAAAAATCCATAACTCCACATTGAATGTCCGCGCCTAGCTCCTCTCCAACTCGACCGATTTAAGTGTTCAAAAACTCAAAAGAAAGAAGGTGTTTCAGCGAGTGTTCTTAAACCAAAACGAAGTCTCTATCTTGAATAGAACCAGATATATTGAGGATAGAACGTGTGTATGCCAAAAACCTACAAAAATCCATAACTCCACATTGAATGTCCGCGCCTAGCTCCTCTCCAACTCGACCGATTTAAGTGTTCAAAAACTCAAAAGAAAGAAGGTGTTTCAGCGAGTGTTCTTAAACCAAAACGAAGTCTCTATCTTGAATAGAACCAGATATATTGAGGATAGAACGTGTGTATGCCAAAAACCTACAAAAATCCATAACTCCACATTGAATGTCCGCGCCTAGCTCCTCTCCAACTCGACCGATTTAAGTGTTCAAAAACTCAAAAGAAAGTAGGTGTTTCAGGTAGTGTTCTTAAACAAAACGAAGTCTCTATCTTGAATAGAACCTGAGATATTGAGGATAGAACGTGTGTATGCCAAAAACCTACAAAAATCCATAACTCCACATTGAATGTCCGCGCCTAGCTCCTCTCTAACTGAACCGATTTAAGTGTTCAAAAACTCAAAAGAAAGAGGATGTTTCAGCGAGTGTTCTTAAACCAAAACGAAGTCTCTATCTTGAATAGAACCTGAGATATAGATCTTTGAATGTAGAAAAATTGCCAAAAACCTACAAAAATCCATAACTCCACATTGAATGTCCGCGCCTAGCTCCTCTCCAACTCAACCGATTTAAGTGTTCAAAAACTCAAAAGAAAGAGGATGTTTCAGCTAGTGTTCTTAAACCAAAACGAAGTCTCTATCTTGAATAGAACCTGAGATATAGATCTTTGAATGTAGAAAAATTGCCAAAAACCTACAAAAATCCATAACTCCACATTGAATGTCCGCGCCTAGCTCCTCTCTAACTGAACCGATTTAAGTGTTCAAAAACTCAAAAGAAAGAGGATGTTTCAGCGAGTGTTCTTAAACCAAAACGAAGTCTCTATCTTGAATAGAACCTGAGATATAGATCTTTGAATGTAGAAAAATTGCCAAAAACCTACAAAAATCCATAACTCCACATTGAATGTCCGCGCCTAGCTCCTCTCCAACTCAACCGATTTATGTGTTCAAAAACTCAAAAGGAAGTAGGTGTTTCAGCTAGTGTTCTTAAACCAAAACGAAGTCTCTATCTTGAATAGAACCTGATATATTGAGGATAGAACGTGTGTATGCAAAAAACCTACAAAAATCCATAACTCCACATTGAATGTCCGCGCCTAGCTCCTCTCCAACTCGACCGATTTAAGTGTTCAAAAACTCAAAAGAAAGAAGGTGTTTCAGCGAGTGTTCTTAAACCAAAACGAAGTCTCTATCTTGAATAGAACCAGATATATTGAGGATAGAACGTGTGTATGCCAAAAACCTACAAAAATCCATAACTCCACATTGAATGTCCGCGCCTAGCTCCTCTCCAACTCGACCGATTTAAGTGTTCAAAAACTCAAAAGAAAGAAGGTGTTTCAGCGAGTGTTCTTAAACCAAAACGAAGTCTCTATCTTGAATAGAACTTGAGATATTGAGGAAAGAACGTGTGTATGCCAAAAACCTACAAAAATCCATAACTCCACATTGAATGTCCGCGCCTAGCTCCTCTCCAACTCGACCGATTTATGTGTTCAAAAACTCAAAAGGAAGTAGGTGTTTCAGCTAGTGTTCTTAAACCAAAACGAAGTCTCTATCTTGAATAGAACCTGATATATTGAGGATAGAACGTGTGTATGCAAAAAACCTACAAAAATCCATAACTCCACATTGAATGTCCGCGCCTAGCTCCTCTCCAACTCGACCGATTTAAGTGTTCAAAAACTCAAAAGAAAGAAGGTGTTTCAGCGAGTGTTCTTAAACCAAAACGAAGTCTCTATCTTGAATAGAACCAGATATATTGAGGATAGAACGTGTGTATGCCAAAAACCTACAAAAATCCATAACTCCACATTGAATGTCCGCGCCTAGCTCCTCTCCAACTCGACCGATTTAAGTGTTCAAAAACTCAAAAGAAAGAAGGTGTTTCAGCGAGTGTTCTTAAACCAAAACGAAGTCTCTATCTTGAATAGAACCAGATATATTGAGGATAGAACGTGTGTATGCCAAAAACCTACAAAAATCCATAACTCCACATTGAATGTCCGCGCCTAGCTCCTCTCCAACTCGACCGATTTAAGTGTTCAAAAACTCAAAAGAAAGTAGGTGTTTCAGGTAGTGTTCTTAAACAAAACGAAGTCTCTATCTTGAATAGAACCTGAGATATTGAGGATAGAACGTGTGTATGCCAAAAACCTACAAAAATCCATAACTCCACATTGAATGTCCGCGCCTAGCTCCTCTCTAACTGAACCGATTTAAGTGTTCAAAAACTCAAAAGAAAGAGGATGTTTCAGCGAGTGTTCTTAAACCAAAACGAAGTCTCTATCTTGAATAGAACCTGAGATATAGATCTTTGAATGTAGAAAAATTGCCAAAAACCTACAAAAATCCATAACTCCACATTGAATGTCCGCGCCTAGCTCCTCTCCAACTCAACCGATTTAAGTGTTCAAAAACTCAAAAGAAAGAGGATGTTTCAGCTAGTGTTCTTAAACCAAAACGAAGTCTCTATCTTGAATAGAACCTGAGATATAGATCTTTGAATGTAGAAAAATTGCCAAAAACCTACAAAAATCCATAACTCCACATTGAATGTCCGCGCCTAGCTCCTCTCTAACTGAACCGATTTAAGTGTTCAAAAACTCAAAAGAAAGAGGATGTTTCAGCGAGTGTTCTTAAACCAAAACGAAGTCTCTATCTTGAATAGAACCTGAGATATAGATCTTTGAATGTAGAAAAATTGCCAAAAACCTACAAAAATCCATAACTCCACATTGAATGTCCGCGCCTAGCTCCTCTCCAACTCAACCGATTTAAGTGTTCAAAAACTCAAAAGAAAGAGGATGTTTCAGCTAGTGTTCTTAAACCAAAACGAAGTCTCTATCTTGAATAGAACCTGAGATATAGATCTTTGAATGTAGAAAAATTGCCAAAAACCTACAAAAATCCATAACTCCACATTGAATGTCCGCGCCTAGCTCCTCTCCAACTCAACCGATTTATGTGTTCAAAAACTCAAAAGGAAGTAGGTGTTTCAGCTAGTGTTCTTAAACCAAAACGAAGTCTCTATCTTGAATAGAACCTGATATATTGAGGATAGAACGTGTGTATGCAAAAAACCTACAAAAATCCATAACTCCACATTGAATGTCCGCGCCTAGCTCCTCTCCAACTCAACCGATTTAAGTGTTCAAAAACTCAAAAGAAAGAGGATGTTTCAGCTAGTGTTCTTAAACCAAAACGAAGTCTCTATCTTGAATAGAACCAGATATATTGAGGATAGAACGTGTGTATGCCAAAAACCTACAAAAATCCATAACTCCACATTGAATGTCCGCGCCTAGCTCCTCTCCAACTCGACCGATTTAAGTGTTCAAAAACTCAAAAGAAAGAAGGTGTTTCAGCGAGTGTTCTTAAACCAAAACGAAGTCTCTATCTTGAATAGAACCAGATATATTGAGGATAGAACGTGTGTATGCCAAAAACCTACAAAAATCCATAACTCCACATTGAATGTCCGCGCCTAGCTCCTCTCCAACTCAACCGATTTAAGTGTTCAAAAACTCAAAAGATAGAAGGTGTTTCAGCGAGTGTTCTTAAACCAAAACGAAGTCTCTATCTTGAATAGAACCAGATATATTGAGGATAGAACGTGTGTATGCCAAAAACCTACAAAAATCCATAACTCCACATTGAATGTCCGCGCCTAGCTCCTCTCCAACTCGACCGATTTAAGTGTTCAAAAACTCAAAAGAAAGAAGGTGTTTCAGCGAGTGTTCTTAAACCAAAACGAAGTCTCTATCTTGAATAGAACCAGATATATTGAGGATAGAACGTGTGTATGCCAAAAACCTACAAAAATCCATAACTCCACATTGAATGTCCGCGCCTAGCTCCTCTCCAACTCGACCGATTTAAGTGTTCAAAAACTCAAAAGAAAGAAGATGTTTCAGCGAGTGTTCTTAAACCAAAACGAAGTCTCTATCTTGAATAGAACCAGATATATTGAGGATAGAACGTGTGTATGCCAAAAACCTACAAAAATCCATAACTCCACATTGAATGTCCGCGCCTAGCTCCTCTCCAACTCGACCGATTTAAGTGTTCAAAAACTCAAAAGAAAGAAGGTGTTTCAGCGAGTGTTCTTAAACCAAAACGAAGTCTCTATCTTGAATAGAACCAGATATATTGAGGATAGAACGTGTGTATGCCAAAAACCTACAAAAATCCATAACTCCACATTGAATGTCCGCGCCTAGCTCCTCTCCAACTCGACCGATTTAAGTGTTCAAAAACTCAAAAGAAAGTAGGTGTTTCAGGTAGTGTTCTTAAACAAAACGAAGTCTCTATCTTGAATAGAACCTGAGATATTGAGGATAGAACGTGTGTATGCCAAAAACCTACAAAAATCCATAACTCCACATTGAATGTCCGCGCCTAGCTCCTCTCTAACTGAACCGATTTAAGTGTTCAAAAACTCAAAAGAAAGAGGATGTTTCAGCGAGTGTTCTTAAACCAAAACGAAGTCTCTATCTTGAATAGAACCTGAGATATAGATCTTTGAATGTAGAAAAATTGCCAAAAACCTACAAAAATCCATAACTCCACATTGAATGTCCGCGCCTAGCTCCTCTCCAACTCAACCGATTTAAGTGTTCAAAAACTCAAAAGAAAGAGGATGTTTCAGCTAGTGTTCTTAAACCAAAACGAAGTCTCTATCTTGAATAGAACCTGAGATATAGATCTTTGAATGTAGAAAAATTGCCAAAAACCTACAAAAATCCATAACTCCACATTGAATGTCCGCGCCTAGCTCCTCTCTAACTGAACCGATTTAAGTGTTCAAAAACTCAAAAGAAAGAGGATGTTTCAGCAAGTGTTCTTAAACCAAAACGAAGTCTCTATCTTGAATAGAACCTGAGATATAGATCTTTGAATGTAGAAAAATTGCCAAAAACCTACAAAAATCCATAACTCCACATTGAATGTCCGCGCCTAGCTCCTCTCCAACTCAACCGATTTAAGTGTTCAAAAACTCAAAAGAAAGAGGATGTTTCAGCAAGTGTTCTTAAACCAAAACGAAGTCTCTATCTTGAATAGAACCTGAGATATAGATCTTTGAATGTAGAAAAATTGCCAAAAACCTACAAAAATCCATAACTCCACATTGAATGTCCGCGCCTAGCTCCTCTCCAACTCAACCGATTTATGTGTTCAAAAACTCAAAAGGAAGTAGGTGTTTCAGCTAGTGTTCTTAAACCAAAACGAAGTCTCTATCTTGAATAGAACCTGAGATATAGATCTTTGAATGTAGAAAAATTGCCAAAAACCTACAAAAATCCATAACTCCACATTGAATGTCCGCGCCTAGCTCCTCTCCAACTCAACCGATTTAAGTGTTCAAAAACTCAAAAGAAAGAGGATGTTTCAGCTAGTGTTCTTAAACCAAAACGAAGTCTCTATCTTGAATAGAACCTGAGATATAGATCTTTGAATGTAGAAAAATTGCCAAAAACCTACAAAAATCCATAACTCCACATTGAATGTCCGCGCCTAGCTCCTCTCCAACTCAACCGATTTATGTGTTCAAAAACTCAAAAGGAAGTAGGTGTTTCAGCTAGTGTTCTTAAACCAAAACGAAGTCTCTATCTTGAATAGAACCTGATATATTGAGGATAGAACGTGTGTATGCAAAAAACCTACAAAAATCCATAACTCCACATTGAATGTCCGCGCCTAGCTCCTCTCCAACTCAACCGATTTAAGTGTTCAAAAACTCAAAAGAAAGAGGATGTTTCAGCTAGTGTTCTTAAACCAAAACGAAGTCTCTATCTTGAATAGAACCAGATATATTGAGGATAGAACGTGTGTATGCCAAAAACCTACAAAAATCCATAACTCCACATTGAATGTCCGCGCCTAGCTCCTCTCCAACTCGACCGATTTAAGTGTTCAAAAACTCAAAAGAAAGAAGGTGTTTCAGCGAGTGTTCTTAAACCAAAACGAAGTCTCTATCTTGAATAGAACCAGATATATTGAGGATAGAACGTGTGTATGCCAAAAACCTACAAAAATCCATAACTCCACATTGAATGTCCGCGCCTAGCTCCTCTCCAACTCAACCGATTTAAGTGTTCAAAAACTCAAAAGAAAGAAGGTGTTTCAGCGAGTGTTCTTAAACCAAAACGAAGTCTCTATCTTGAATAGAACCAGATATATTGAGGATAGAACGTGTGTATGCCAAAAACCTACAAAAATCCATAACTCCACATTGAATGTCCGCGCCTAGCTCCTCTCCAACTCGACCGATTTAAGTGTTCAAAAACTCAAAAGAAAGAAGGTGTTTCAGCGAGTGTTCTTAAACCAAAACGAAGTCTCTATCTTGAATAGAACCAGATATATTGAGGATAGAACGTGTGTATGCCAAAAACCTACAAAAATCCATAACTCCACATTGAATGTCCGCGCCTAGCTCCTCTCCAACTCGACCGATTTAAGTGTTCAAAAACTCAAAAGAAAGAAGGTGTTTCAGCGAGTGTTCTTAAACCAAAACGAAGTCTCTATCTTGAATAGAACCAGATATATTGAGGATAGAACGTGTGTATGCCAAAAACCTACAAAAATCCATAACTCCACATTGAATGTCCGCGCCTAGCTCCTCTCCAACTCAACCGATTTAAGTGTTCAAAAACTCAAAAGAAAGAGGATGTTTCAGCTAGTGTTCTTAAACCAAAACGAAGTCTCTATCTTGAATAGAACCAGATATATTGAGGATAGAACGTGTGTATGCCAAAAACCTACAAAAATCCATAACTCCACATTGAATGTCCGCGCCTAGCTCCTCTCCAACTCGACCGATTTAAGTGTTCAAAAACTCAAAAGAAAGAAGGTGTTTCAGCGAGTGTTCTTAAACCAAAACGAAGTCTCTATCTTGAATAGAACCAGATATATTGAGGATAGAACGTGTGTATGCCAAAAACCTACAAAAATCCATAACTCCACATTGAATGTCCGCGCCTAGCTCCTCTCCAACTCAACCGATTTAAGTGTTCAAAAACTCAAAAGAAAGAAGGTGTTTCAGCGAGTGTTCTTAAACCAAAACGAAGTCTCTATCTTGAATAGAACCAGATATATTGAGGATAGAACGTGTGTATGCCAAAAACCTACAAAAATCCATAACTCCACATTGAATGTCCGCGCCTAGCTCCTCTCCAACTCGACCGATTTAAGTGTTCAAAAACTCAAAAGAAAGAAGGTGTTTCAGCGAGTGTTCTTAAACCAAAACGAAGTCTCTATCTTGAATAGAACCAGATATATTGAGGATAGAACGTGTGTATGCCAAAAACCTACAAAAATCCATAACTCCACATTGAATGTCCGCGCCTAGCTCCTCTCCAACTCGACCGATTTAAGTGTTCAAAAACTCAAAAGAAAGAAGGTGTTTCAGCGAGTGTTCTTAAACCAAAACGAAGTCTCTATCTTGAATAGAACCAGATATATTGAGGATAGAACGTGTGTATGCCAAAAACCTACAAAAATCCATAACTCCACATTGAATGTCCGCGCCTAGCTCCTCTCCAACTCGACCGATTTAAGTGTTCAAAAACTCAAAAGAAAGTAGGTGTTTCAGGTAGTGTTCTTAAACAAAACGAAGTCTCTATCTTGAATAGAACCTGAGATATTGAGGATAGAACGTGTGTATGCCAAAAACCTACAAAAATCCATAACTCCACATTGAATGTCCGCGCCTAGCTCCTCTCTAACTGAACCGATTTAAGTGTTCAAAAACTCAAAAGAAAGAGGATGTTTCAGCGAGTGTTCTTAAACCAAAACGAAGTCTCTATCTTGAATAGAACCTGAGATATAGATCTTTGAATGTAGAAAAATTGCCAAAAACCTACAAAAATCCATAACTCCACATTGAATGTCCGCGCCTAGCTCCTCTCCAACTCAACCGATTTAAGTGTTCAAAAACTCAAAAGAAAGAGGATGTTTCAGCTAGTGTTCTTAAACCAAAACGAAGTCTCTATCTTGAATAGAACCTGAGATATAGATCTTTGAATGTAGAAAAATTGCCAAAAACCTACAAAAATCCATAACTCCACATTGAATGTCCGCGCCTAGCTCCTCTCCAACTCAACCGATTTATGTGTTCAAAAACTCAAAAGGAAGTAGGTGTTTCAGCTAGTGTTCTTAAACCAAAACGAAGTCTCTATCTTGAATAGAACCTGATATATTGAGGATAGAACGTGTGTATGCAAAAAACCTACAAAAATCCATAACTCCACATTGAATGTCCGCGCCTAGCTCCTCTCCAACTCGACCGATTTAAGTGTTCAAAAACTCAAAAGAAAGAAGGTGTTTCAGCGAGTGTTCTTAAACCAAAACGAAGTCTCTATCTTGAATAGAACCAGATATATTGAGGATAGAACGTGTGTATGCCAAAAACCTACAAAAATCCATAACTCCACATTGAATGTCCGCGCCTAGCTCCTCTCCAACTCGACCGATTTAAGTGTTCAAAAACTCAAAAGAAAGAAGGTATTTCAGCGAGTGTTCTTAAACCAAAACGAAGTCTCTATCTTGAATAGAACCAGATATATTGAGGATAGAACGTGTGTATGCCAAAAACCTACAAAAATCCATAACTCCACATTGAATGTCCGCGCCTAGCTCCTCTCCAACTCGACCGATTTAAGTGTTCAAAAACTCAAAAGAAAGAAGGTGTTTCAGCGAGTGTTCTTAAACCAAAACGAAGTCTCTATCTTGAATAGAACCAGATATATTGAGGATAGAACGTGTGTATGCCAAAAACCTACAAAAATCCATAACTCCACATTGAATGTCCGCGCCTAGCTCCTCTCCAACTCGACCGATTTAAGTGTTCAAAAACTCAAAAGAAAGTAGGTGTTTCAGGTAGTGTTCTTAAACAAAACGAAGTCTCTATCTTGAATAGAACCTGAGATATTGAGGATAGAACGTGTGTATGCCAAAAACCTACAAAAATCCATAACTCCACATTGAATGTCCGCGCCTAGCTCCTCTCTAACTGAACCGATTTAAGTGTTCAAAAACTCAAAAGAAAGAGGATGTTTCAGCGAGTGTTCTTAAACCAAAACGAAGTCTCTATCTTGAATAGAACCTGAGATATAGATCTTTGAATGTAGAAAAATTGCCAAAAACCTACAAAAATCCATAACTCCACATTGAATGTCCGCGCCTAGCTCCTCTCCAACTCAACCGATTTAAGTGTTCAAAAACTCAAAAGAAAGAGGATGTTTCAGCTAGTGTTCTTAAACCAAAACGAAGTCTCTATCTTGAATAGAACCTGAGATATAGATCTTTGAATGTAGAAAAATTGCCAAAAACCTACAAAAATCCATAACTCCACATTGAATGTCCGCGCCTAGCTCCTCTCTAACTGAACCGATTTAAGTGTTCAAAAACTCAAAAGAAAGAGGATGTTTCAGCGAGTGTTCTTAAACCAAAACGAAGTCTCTATCTTGAATAGAACCTGAGATATAGATCTTTGAATGTAGAAAAATTGCCAAAAACCTACAAAAATCCATAACTCCACATTGAATGTCCGCGCCTAGCTCCTCTCCAACTCAACCGATTTATGTGTTCAAAAACTCAAAAGGAAGTAGGTGTTTCAGCTAGTGTTCTTAAACCAAAACGAAGTCTCTATCTTGAATAGAACCTGATATATTGAGGATAGAACGTGTGTATGCAAAAAACCTACAAAAATCCATAACTCCACATTGAATGTCCGCGCCTAGCTCCTCTCCAACTCGACCGATTTAAGTGTTCAAAAACTCAAAAGAAAGAAGGTGTTTCAGCGAGTGTTCTTAAACCAAAACGAAGTCTCTATCTTGAATAGAACCAGATATATTGAGGATAGAACGTGTGTATGCCAAAAACCTACAAAAATCCATAACTCCACATTGAATGTCCGCGCCTAGCTCCTCTCCAACTCGACCGATTTAAGTGTTCAAAAACTCAAAAGAAAGTAGGTGTTTCAGGTAGTGTTCTTAAACAAAACGAAGTCTCTATCTTGAATAGAACCTGAGATATTGAGGATAGAACGTGTGTATGCCAAAAACCTACAAAAATCCATAACTCCACATTGAATGTCCGCGCCTAGCTCCTCTCTAACTGAACCGATTTAAGTGTTCAAAAACTCAAAAGAAAGAGGATGTTTCAGCGAGTGTTCTTAAACCAAAACGAAGTCTCTATCTTGAATAGAACCTGAGATATAGATCTTTGAATGTAGAAAAATTGCCAAAAACCTACAAAAATCCATAACTCCACATTGAATGTCCGCGCCTAGCTCCTCTCCAACTCAACCGATTTAAGTGTTCAAAAACTCAAAAGAAAGAGGATGTTTCAGCGAGTGTTCTTAAACCAAAACGAAGTCTCTATCTTGAATAGAACCTGAGATATAGATCTTTGAATGTAGAAAAATTGCCAAAAACCTACAAAAATCCATAACTCCACATTGAATGTCCGCGCCTAGCTCCTCTCCAACTCAACCGATTTAAGTGTTCAAAAACTCAAAAGAAGAGGATGTTTCAGCTAGTGTTCTTAAACCAAAACGAAGTCTCTATCTTGAATAGAACCTGAGATATTGAGGATAGAACGTGTGTATGTGAAAAACTCCCATAAGTGATGTTCAGGGGGAAATCGCATTTGAGTATATCTTGAGAATGGTGAAAATTAGATGAAATCCGATGGTTGATGGCTGATCTGTGCATCAATACCTTTCATTGAAAAAAAAAAAAAAATTAAGCAAATTGGTTGGGTAGAACGCCTAAACGAATTCGGAATGGAAATCATCAATTTTTTCAATATATAAGATCTGTATCGGATACATTTTCGAAATATGGAATTTCAAAAAATTATTTCAGAAGTGAATAGTAGAAATCCTATATTTTCATACATTTTGATAAAATTTACGTCAATTTTTTATCAATTCAATTTAGTTGATGCCTGACAACCAGCAAAAGGTGTCAACCCACCTACATAAAAAAGTAGTTTTGTAAAAGTTGTTATAAAAAAAGAATATGTCCGTACCACATACGATTTCGTCATTAAAATCACACAGATTTTATTTTTTACTTAGAAAAAATATTCTTCTTCTTCTTCCTGCTGCGTATAGGCATCATTGCCTGTTTTTCTTCACGTCATTGCCTCTGCTCAGTCACCTGGGAGGTTGTCACTCCATCTTTTCCTAGGTCTTCCAATGCTTCTTTGTCCTGCTGGTGATTTGTCCCTTGATATTTTCACAATTCGTTCTTCCGTCATGCGGTCAATGTGCTCATTCCATTTTATCTTTCTATCCAGTACCCAGTCAGAAAAAATATTGTAGGTGTCAAATTTACTCCATGTTAAACATGCATTTTAAAAATTATCAGTTCTGTACAACGGATGGTGCCCCTTTTGTCTTCAACAATATTCATATTACTTAGATGCCATCTAGAGGCCACCTAATGCAAAAAAAAAACAGAAATCGAATCACAACTATGACATTGAAATTACTATGTTGTTTGTATTGATGAGTCAAGCCGATTACTTGTTTGATAAAACTATCCTTTTCCATTGCATCACACCATTTTTTCCGTAAATTTTTCCCCCTTCGGGATACTTAAAAACATTCCATTTGGGGCAGTAATTATGGCGTTGGCGCATTTTGGTGCAATACAATATTTATAATGATCCTTTGTCAATCCAAGCTACGACAAAAAATACAACTAATAGTCCAGTCAAATAAGACTTCGAAGGTTACAAAATTCTCAGTAGGATAATCGATTCAAGGTAAATATTGCCAAAAATAGACATAATCAAAGTTACTTTTTATGTGCTGTGAAAACCATTTGTAGACTATAATTTTTTTGTCCTCATTTCAAAAAATTGTACAATATATATATATATATATATATACCGGGTGTCCCAATAACTCGGCCGTATCTCGGGAACCGTTAATAGTACATCTTCGGGGAAAAAAAATTTATAACAAAAGTGACCTCGAGAAAAACCGTGAAATTATTTACAGAGTTGTAGATCCACCGTGGTCAGACGAAGCTACATTTAGTACGATTAATCGGCATAATATGCACTATTGGTCACAGAATAATCCACGATGGATGGATGAAGTTCTAATGCTTATCCTGATAGGTGGATAGGATGTGGAGGCCTATTTTTTTGGCCAGCCAGGTCGCCAGACTTAACCGTCTTAAATTTCTATCTCTGGAGCAGGATTAAAGACCTTGTTAAAGCAATTAGACCCACTACTAGAGATCACATGATCGAGAGAATACGAAACGACATTCAGAGTATTTCGAGAGCAGAAATTGAGACTGCTGCTCAATCTACTCAGTACTTAATGAACAATTTTATGCTATATATGATGATAAGTCCTTAACCGCTGCATAATTCCTTCAACGTGAATCCTAACCCTTGCAACACTGTATGTCTGTCGAGTTTCTTCACTTTTATTCTCTAGAAAAGGTGGCACAACCATTTGCACTTTCTTGCCACTTGCCTCAATCGCTGTTCTAATTTCTGGAAAACCTTTGTCGGCCAAAACAATGCCACCATCTTCCAGCTACGTCAGATCTTAAGGATATAAAACCTCCAGGAGTTATGCCAATTGGAACTTTGGCCGTGAAATTATTTTTGTATTGTGAGTACGTAAAAACACGATTATCAACACTTGTAGGGATATCACAGTAGAAACTTGACCTGTTGAAGCGTACCTAGTATAGGAACCCGAACTCATAATTGTCCTCACGATGAATACGAAGAATTTAAAAAATTCACACCAGCAAACTTCAAAAAAACAAAACCCCTATAAAATGATTCATTTGTTATTGTAGATTTCCACTTTATGTGACAGATAAGTTAAAAATTGAATGACTACCCCCCATATTATTATCCCCGTGGAATTTCAGAAAGATTCTAAACTATAAATACCCTGTGAAGTTATGCGTATAAATTAAATGTGTATATCAATTAGCAGCGTGTGGTAAACACGTGTTTTATTGAGTGTGATGTCAGATTCCGAGTAATGAATAGTTTCTTCGTAAAGTTAACGCCATATGTTTATATAGTTCTATGTATGGCGTTAAGAAATAAAACATAACATTGATAACCTTAGACAAACATAACAGGTCCGAACTGCCGTGAAAACTTACTCGATGATTTTTCATATGTAGAGTGTGGTATATGACCATAAATCTCTCGAAAACTGAACTACACAACTCAACAATATCGTTACATGGTACACAAATGTTTTCGAAGTACGTATAATTGGACCAATCAGATATTTGCAATTTTTAGTTTTTGTTTAACAGCCACTGATTTGAAAAATATAATCTTTTTCTAGTTTGGAAATTTGGCAACACTGATATTGCACATTTTTAATGGTGAACGTACCCAGAACTTGTTGTATGAGTGCTACTTGAGTTGTTCTCTTGAAACATTAATCTTTGTCAAAAAACGGAATTAAATCGCGCACATTTTCGTGCGATTTTCGACGTAGATTTAACCAACATCAGTGTGCCGATAAATCTGGTGATAAAGCACCATTTCGAACCACCGTGTTTCGCTGGTTTTCCGAATTCACTCGAGGTCACCGTTCGCTACCGAATGATTTTCGTGAAGGTCGTCCAAAAGCGGCTGTTGTACCAGAAAACGACAAACATAACCAAATATTGCAAGATCGTCATGTGGCATATGAAGACACACTTGGGCATTAATTCCACTCAATATTGCATGAACGTTTGGTTGTCAAAAAGATTTGTTCAGTTGGATACTGAATAATTTGATAATCGATCAAAAAAGCTCGTGTCGATTGATGCAAAGAAATGCTGAAAACATTTCGAAAGACGTGTGTGTGTGTATAAGATCGTGTATGCTTCTACGACTGATTGCGACGCCAGGCAGAATCAGGTAACAGCCAATTGCTCAAGAAATATTTAACCAATCGACAGCCGCGACAATTATTTTTGTTGGTATTATTATTAAAATTTTTTAAAATGAATATAATTATAAAATTATTAAAAATGGAATGAGTATTATTTTTTTTTTGTAATTTGGGTGTACGAAATTGATTTGGATAGACTTGGGATGAGTCAAATTTTAACCGAATACTTTTGTGTGCTCTGTGAATATAGAACCAATATCTGAAATTTCGAATTTCCCCATATTTATTTTGGTTAAGCTGTTCTTCTTAGTTTCTATTATCATTGTCCATCGTCAGTTTTTTTATCAAAATTTCCACTTAGATACCTTATTAAAACGACAGTCCATAAACTCATTAAACTCAAAATTGCAATAATTTTATAGAGTTGAATGAACAAAATTAATTTCGCAAGCGAATTAACTATAATTCATTGATTGAACTAAATTCATTAAAAAGTTATTTACAACATTCGTATTTATAATAAAATAAATGCTGACAAAGAAAAAAAACAAACAAAACAAAAAAACACAACTATTTTTATGAATCAAAATTAACGAATCATCTTTATTGAGACAATTTAACTTTATATATTTAAAACATAAGTTTATGCAGCTTGAACTTCTACAGATCTTAAACTTTTCTTCAATGAAAAAAAAACAGATAGAAGATTCATAACGGAAATCGCTCAGAAATTTATCTCTCAATTCAGAAATTCAATAAAAAAACAAAACTCAGTATCAGTATTAAATTGGCTCGTTTACAAGGGCAAACTTCAGTCGAACATGGTGATTTCCCAGAGCAAGAACAAAAATACTTTTGTGCAAGTTCCATAGTGTTGATGCCTTCGTAATAGTTCGAGGATATCGAATCATTTTCTACTATCCACCAATTCACAAAATAGAGCTATAAATTTTACTTAAATTATTTAGATATTTTTTATCATTTACCTTAATAGAACCTTAACATATAGTGATGTTAAGGTTCTGTTCTGTTCCTTATTAATTATCATAGGTTTGTTTATCCTTCATTTAAATTTATTTATAATTTTCTCAGGATAATTACTTTCTCGGTTTTCTTTAATAGCTATGCTTCTAAATTCAGGACTCGATAGTTGGATTGCACTATCATCCAAACTAATAATTACTCATCTCTTTTGTGATATTGAACAAACATATTTTCTTAATGTTTTTGAATTGAATAAAACAAATATTGAGAGATATGAGGCAACATCTGAGTGTTTATAAACATTTTTATTTGTCAGCGATTGCCTCCACAGGATGTTCTGAAGAAATGCTTACTTTTAATTCTTTTTATTTACTCCTGTAAACAAAAAATGAAGTAACCAAGGAGGGTATCTGAAATATTTTTTCCTGAGGATTCAAGTTATAATTTCAAAAAAAAAGCTAAATTCAGTCAAAGACCTTAATTGAAAATAAACTAGGGTTATGTTTTATGATGACTATTTGTATTGCTTTAACACATATTATGTGGCAACTGTTTATATTCATTTGAGATTCATTGTAATCAAACCCACTGATTTGAAGACGTTAAATTTTATATACAAATTTTAGAACTCCTTTTATCTGCATGTAAGTTTTTTCAAGTATATTTCAGAGGCCATAAATAAAGGAAAAGTTATGGAAGATACAAATAATAGAATATTATATAACAATCTTGTATTGACAAATTTGTAAGTACAAAATTACAGTACAGTACATAATTTTAATAAATTAGTAAATTATACAATTTATATTTCCATTAAGAATAATATGAAATAACAGATATAAATAAAATCACTGGGATGATAAAAAAGTTAATATTTTTAGATTTACAAATGAGAAGTAAACTTATTATTAGCTTGATATTGTACAAAAAACAAATCCAAAACAATGTTGGATCTTTTAGACAATGACTGAAGCAAAATAACATTTCTAGAAATCAGGTGATGGGTAAATCAACATTATGATAAATATTACCCTATAAGGCCATTATCAGGCTTTATGAAAGGTGCGAGCAATGAGTATCAAAAATCAGAGAGCCTCGTCCTCGATAAGCATATCTCATCATGAATCCTCTCAGTGTAGAAATTATAAAGAACCACGAGGCTGTTCAAAAAGAAAGTCCAGGTACAGAGATAGTTTGAAAACCACCACGGGAAATTGGTATTTAGGGCTTGTACCAAAAACTCATTATTACTAGACTTGTACCTGAACACCTTACATACAATTAAAAGATACATGAAAATGATCCGGAAAGAAATTACTCGGAATATTGTGATGGTAGTCAAACGGTTATTGAAGTACTGAGCCTCTATGTTATTGATTCAAAGCTGATATTAATAATCTGATAAAAGGGAAAAAATGTCTGGGTTTCTGGTCATACAGGAAACCAATATATTAACAACAAAAGGAATACAAATACCTTTCATTTGCGCCTTTCTGTGGAGAAGAAGAATGACTAAGAAACAGTTTTGGAAGTAGAAAGAATTTGAAAGAAAGAAGTAACATCTCCTCACTGACTTTCTTATAGCAAGTACTTGACGAGAGAAAATCTAACAAGAACTGACGAATACAGATTCAGCATAGATCTAAGCTTCAAAATTACGGTATTATACACATTTCAATATATACAAAATAATGCTGTAGTTCAGTTCAAATAAATCTTATAATCGAAAAAAGTTAATATTATATAAAGCTTATTTCAATAATGTTCTTGTATGACACTTTCAGTTTATTACAAATGTATACCTTAAACTACAACGGTCTGAATGACGCACTGAAACTGGATATAGATCTGCTCGATAAATGTTGAAGTGAATTACAAAACTCCCATCATAACTATGCAACTGGGAATATGAAAATTATCACAAACCATTGTAGCATGGATATTCCTCCACCAATTATTTGAGGGGAGAGAAAGAGATAGACATTCTTAGTTTCTTTGTGCTTTGGATGATGCAGGGCTAAATTTTAGTGGTCATTTCTGGAAACTTGATAAATAGAAATGTGCGAAGTTACCAATGAATGTTTTCTCACAAACTGTTGTGTATATCTTTATCAGAAGTGGCAGGGTCCGCTCCCAGTATAAACTCCCAACAATTAAGAAGTGCTGTAGCCAATAAGTTCAAAATTTTACTTAAAATACCTTCAACATTTGAAGAAAATGTCCCTACATCAAAAAGGTGAGCCATCCAGGGGAAGAAAAGTGGTCGCAAAACATATGTCTGACAGTGTATATGTGTATATTCAATTTCACCAACAGTTCCAGAAAATTGACCTTTGATAGTTATTCTTAACTACTTATTTGTTGTTATTTAATCAGTTTGTGGGATCACTGTTCTCAGTCAATAGTCGTTACATGACAAAATTATGTATTCAGTAGCTAAGGGTTATAATATATTTGTTTGGAACCCAGACATCAACTTTCTGTCACACTAATACAATATATTGATAAAATTTAGTTCTAACCAAAGTTTTTTTAGAACTTATACATCAAATAATGAATATTTAATTGGAAATATTTGGTGATAACAATATCAACAGATAAATAAGTTTTACTTAAACATATTTATTAATAATAGAAAATAGATGCAGATGTAATTTAAAATTTTAAAAAATCAATTTAAAATTTTTCTGTTAATATACAGTAGTCTTGACATAATTGTTGAAAGTTGAGTAATTTCATCCTTTTAAGTAAAAATTGTCGAAATGGTTATGTCAACATTGATTTCAACTAAAAAGTAGATATAAAATAATGAATAATATTATGAAATATTAATTTTCTCTATACATCACATGCGCTCTCTCATCATTTGTCTAAAATCGTCTAATTTGTACAGACTATTTGACAATCTACCAAACGCATTAACTAATGATACAATTTCATTCCTTTGCAATTGAAATTCTTTTTTGTTGTGTGAATCTAATGTTTCAAATTGCGTTATACCATCAAATTTTCCACTGAAGAGTATTTTTAAAGCTGTGCCCAGACCTTGAGTTTGGAGCTTTCCCCATAAACGACATTTGTCGCATCCCACGCAGTCCATGATTCTTGTTATATTCCTAAAGTGTTGTTTAAATTCGTATTTGAGTTTATCTGCTTGTTCGCTATTTCTAAACATAGATGTTTCATCGAAATGGTCCGGAAATGATCTGATGATATGCAGAAGATCTTTCATAGCCATTTGTGTATCCCAGTCATTGGAATCATTACCTAAAATATACAGAAAATTAGTACATGTTGAAAATAAGATCAAATGATATAATGACTATAATTAATTTTTTTTTAATTGACACCGGTTCTCAAGATTTTCTTAATATTGATACCTAGTCTCTAATAGTTGAAAACATGCATTTTTCATGGAAAAATTCATAAACTTATAAACAACAAAGAGTTTGAAGCAAATGAATTTAATGAAACTTTAGTTGTTGAGAATTTTATATGAAATATGAAAGCTAAGGAAAATTCTAAAAGTAGAGTCAAAATTTTGGCAATTTAGGAAATTGGAATGAAGGACAAATTCCACCGATATATAAAAACTATAACGATATAAATGACATGGCATCACCATATGAAGGTTCGCTAGTGCTGGAGCTCACGAAGAGATTTTCTGAGAGAAATACCTTAGAAAAGCTCTAGCAAAACGCTTTTATTATTAAGTGCTTTTATTTTCCATAACCAATTTAAAGCATAGAAAATTGAAAAGTACATAAGTTTCTGTAAAATGAGGTACTACTAGTAAGGTTTCTTATGGGTCTTGTTGATTCAATTGAGTAGCTAGTTTTCCAGTTATTTTAATGTACTTGGTGCAAGCTTATCTTCTTCAGATTTAGAGAACTGGAATCAATTCAAAAAAAAGGACAAGGAATCAGTATCATATTTATTCAAATTGACATTGAAACCCTAAGACCACACAAATAAATTCATTTCAAGATCAATACTGTGAATTTACTCAAATTTAATAAAATAATTCACCATATTCTGTGAACACACATCGTATCTTATCTGTTTCATAAATATTAAATATCTTGTAAACTCACCAGTATAATATTCTTCATTTTCTAAATAGGGTGCTGCTTTGGCAAGCGCTCTTAATTCAACTAAATAAATAAAATATAAGTTTCTCAACCAATTTGGACCTTCTCCGTTGGTAGTTTCAGGAGAAAACCTTTTTAGGAATTCTTCCAGATTTGGTCCCCACTTTTCCTCATCTTTTCCGAGAACAAACCCGTTGTTTTTTGATAACAAATAAATAGCAGACAAATGAGTGTTGATGCTGGCGTGCAGACCGGAAATTGATCTATAGAAGACTCGTTCTAATATAAAATAAATTTGATTAATTTAATTCAATTTTTAATAGTTATTAATTGTGATAATAGTATTTTAAAATCGAGATAGAACCATTACGTTGTTGTTTTATATACTTAAAATATTTACAAAATAACCTTTCATCACTTTTATATGACTTATACACTTGAAGAAATATGTGGTTCATACGCAAAGGTCCTACTTTCTCATTAGTTACAAAAATTAATCAATTACATTGTCTCCATTAAATCGTGCATTAAAAATTCACCAACAAGAAGTTTCAGGAGAATGGAGAATCTAGAATAGAATTTTTGGTAAATTCTTACTGGACTTATTCCAAAAAGTTCCTTCGGAACTTTCATCTAATGAATTTACGGATCTGAGTAAAAGTATGAAGACAAAAGCATCTAAATACAGAATTTGTACATGATCTCAAAATACAACACAATAGTTAATTGGAGCTGATAGCAATTCTGATAGGAGATTTTTTTTTTAGTAGAGAACAGCCACTGATAAGAAGAATTTAATCAATAAATAATAGCTGCTTGATACATTATTAAATGCCTTGAAATTGTAAGTTCAAACACCAAAAAAGTTTTTATAAAGTCGAAAAATAATGATTTATATTGATATATATACAAAATTTTATCAATATATGATGAGCAATAATAAGTTAGATGAAACTATGTTTATACAGGATACTAAATGTTCAATTAAAATATTTACCTTCTAAACAAAGTTCATTTAATTTGTTGCTCTGGATGTATGGATTAAAATTAAATGATTTCTTCGGCCTGAAACAGTTTTCAAGATAAATACTTTTCCATACTCTATGAGCCGAGGGTCCAGCATATCTACAATATAAATAGAGCTTCATTAGTACATTACTGATCCCATAAAATTTCGGAACAAACAAATAAGTCGAAGAAGCGGTTGTAGTATCATATAATGTCTCTAGACAGAAACTATGTTTAGATTCAAAATGAACAATTTGGATTTGTTGGTTTGAAAGTCACTTTTCCAGTCTACTACCCAACAGGGGACTTACATGGTTTGAGAAAAAAAGTTTTCGATAGTTTATATAAAACTTTTATTATAATTTTTTTAATTCTTTGATCAATATTTATAAAGAAAAAAAATTACTGAAAATTCAAAAATTATATTATTATAAATCTTAATCCGGTCCTGATCAACTATCAGCTGATTGCGGATCCTAACCTTGAACGAAATTTTTATCACAGTTTCTGAACGAAATTTGAAACTTGATCTACAAACACCTTCAATTTTTATTACTTTTTTGTTCATCCATTTTTCCATGAAACTTTTTCATTTGTGTAATAGATTCCAAATTGTTAATAAGCGATTATCAAAGATTTACCCACTCATACAGATTTTAGATTAAGCTATTTTTATATTGAAATTCCAAAATGTATGAACAGCTCAGCCTATCCATTATGGAGTTCGCAAGAATCAATCATATGTAACCATATGAGGGGAGTTAATAATATTTTCAATTTAAAAACAACAACCGTGAGCTGATCACCATTACCCTCTTATTCACCAGTTTTTAGAGGGGTGCAAATAGCAAATTTGGCATTATTAGATGGTACAAATTAAAATAAAGCTATTTAGTCCTTTTTTCCAAGAAGTATTTTTCTGGTATTGTAAATAAAAAAGTAGCTAGATTTTTCTATAAAATTAGTCATTATCAGCCAGGATTTTTCTGGTTATATACTAAGGTACAAAGGATCCTGTCATATAATAGTAACCCGATTACTTCGATTGGTTTCCAAACAACATTGGACGTGAACTGGATTATTTTCCACACATTCAGATAATGATTGGGTTAATCCGATCACAGTTCGCAAAAAAAAACTACAGATTGTAGAGGACAGATGATATAAAATTAATAAAAGTATATAAAGAGGCTATTGGTCAAGTTATACTTTTTTCCCATATAATTCCACTATTGGTTACATGCCTATGTAGTTATGAAATAATCTGGAGTGTTCTTATGGGCACTATAATGTCCTGTCCAAAAAATGTTTGTATTTCATATATTCAAGGCACATTCGATTAAACATTTTCTTTTCCAAGTTAAGCACTATACTCGAAGACTTCACTTACCCTGTATACCTCTCCGGATTAAGTAGTAAATCCACATATTCAGCATTTTCATCATCATCATCAATATCACAAAAGTTGTCTAGAGCATCATCATGTGCCTCCCACATTTGCAAGTCTTTTTGTAGTTTTTCAGAAATGGTCTTATTCAAATAATCCAAATCGTTGTGATGTGTTGCGCAGTCTTCATTTACCATTTTTGAATATTTTCTTTTGGGTTGGGGATCTGAAATATTTTTCAATACTTGACATTGAATCATAGATTTTATGAGAATTTTTACTTTATGAAAAAAGGCATAAAACAGAATAATTTCTATTTCATGAAAAAAAAGGCATAAATCAAGAAGGAATTTCACGAACCTCACTATTCATTTTTGTTTGTGAATTAGATAGTAAAAAAAGTTGATGTAAAAGGTACAGTTATAGGTTACAAAAATTTACAGCCTTTTCTATCCGATTCTGGTTTCCTCTTGCTATCTGTAGCACTATTTTGGTATCTGATCTTTATATAGACATGTCCCAACCGCCATATAATTTTTTTTCTCTAATAACATACTTATTTTAGGTTTATAGATCTCCAATTTTCGATTAGGTCTTATTAAGTCCTGTTCGGTACATCTTCCTCTGTAGATTCCTCTTAGTACCCTTCTGCCCCATATGTCTTCATGTTTAATATTTACTTGACAAATAAAAATATTGTCATAAATTTTCCTTCCATAAAGTTGTTTAAGGCATTTATTGTTGTATAATGTGTAGTTCCTCAATATAAATTTATATCATAAAACTTGGCCACAAGCACCGCTGATGTTCAACAATAAGGAAGCAAAAAAATGCGATTACATTAAAAACAAAAAAGAGTCTTGAAAATCATGATAGAATACTGCAAAGTGGAAATGACAGAGTAGGTATCGTAAAGAGCTTCTTTTCAAATGTATGCTATATTTCCTCACGATTGTACGAAACAAAAACCATTGATGATTCAGAGCGCAGCTTGGAGCTGTTTAGATACATTCACAAATACATTTTGTGTCATTCTGAGCATGGATGAAACTTGTATCTTGAATTGATTATGAACTTTGTGTTTTGAGCTATAGAAAGTCATATTTCCAACAGATTATTTTGTGGCGAAAGTAAAATTGTTCTATAAAAAATGTTGGAAAAATGTTGTATCATTACTAGTGATGAGTAAGGTATTATATTATTATTACTTACCTACATGTACTACTTTTGGTTGCGTATCTCCTTTGAGTCCTTCAGGAATCTCCTCAGGTGGGCAAGGTTTCACATGGCAGTCTTTCATTGCACATCTACTATCGTCTAACCAAAATGGACATGGCCTTTTTAAATTCACCTAAAAATATAATTACATCATTGAAGTATATTTGGAGTACAAAATTATTTCTTATTAAGAAATTGATAAACCTCTTCTTTCGAACCCTTTTCAGACATCAGATTAGGTATCTTCACTTCCACCCATTCTTTATATTCTTTTCTATTTATATTATAATAATTCTGTAAATTCCTCAATTACAGAAACTGGAAAATAAACAGGAACAAAATATTGCCAAAAATAACATGCAGTCTTAGGTGGGTCAAAAAAACTTTTTTTTAAACAAGTGACAAGAAAAAATGGGTTGCTAAACACCTTAAAATATTTCTCGCCAAATATGAGCTCTTAATATTGATAGGATGATCCTTGCATTCCTTTTTTTCTTTTTTTTTTCAGTCAAATCGAACAAAATTCGATGCTCTAAAAAAAGGTATTTGATATTTTTTCTGTTAACCTCACAATTTGATTTTTGTTTATGAATTTTATAACTGGACAATAAATGACTATTATAAAATTTTGGAGGGCATTAACTCCTAGTATTCATGTTTTAGCGCTGTCACTTGTACTGATATTAAGAGTTTTTATTAAGTAATCATCAAATTTCAATTCAATTTATGAATTTCATAGAAATTTAATTTTTTGTTATTAATGCAAGAATATAAAAATTATAAACTCAATTGTAAATTGAAATAAGAAACCTTTTTATAACTATTTGGATATTTTATTCTTTAAAACTGAAACATAAAATATATTTATAATGAAAACTGCTTATTTATTCATAAAGAATTAACTAAGCAGTAAATATATCAGACACCTTTTGGTTTATGAGCTAAAATTCCCAGGAAATTCTACATAAACATTTTTCTATACATTCAATTAGAGAGAAGAGAAAAAAAAAAGAAAAACTTTGATGGGGTGGATATTCCTATTAAACTTAAGAGATCATATTTGGTGAGAATTATTTGAATCTAGCAGTTCAGGAAGACCAAAAGTTGCGACAACCAACAATAATGTAAGAAAAAATTAATTGATATAGAGCTTTCCTTCCATGTATTGTGAAAGGGTGATGATTTACCCTGCATGTGATTTACTGATGTAAACAAATTGATTCCAACAATAGAATGTATTTATTTTGACATGAAAATAAATAAAAGTGTAAATGTTGTCTACACCTTCCTACTACTCACCTCATAAAATCTGAAGAAATCTTTACTAAGAAGTTTTCTCAAGGTAGGATACAATTCAATACTATTAAAGTTATGTACATTTTCAATTTTTGACTGACATTCTTCTACTTTTTCTAATATATTCCAATGAAAAGTATTTCCGTTTTTTGCTTGAACACAATGTACACAACAATTGTGAAAAATAATGGCATTTATAAATATATAAAAAATGAAACGAACTGTAACAACCATTGTTGAAGAATGATAAAAATGTTAAATGTACCAGACACACATATACATAGAAACTAATTAAGATAATATCAGTGTCAATCTAGGAAAGAATTAATGACAAAAAATTGTGATTGAAAACCAGTAAAAACGTTGGTGTTTTGAATAAATAATTGACATAGAATTGTATGAAAGTATTCTCAATTTTTCAAATATTACAAAAGTTGCCAATTTTTCACAATGACATAGATATTTTCACACTTAACACTTAAAATCCTCATTTTTGACCAACTTTCAGTTTTTTTATTCATTTTATATGACTTAAATATATTGTTTTTATTGTATACTAAAAGGTTACAAGTGATTTTTTGAATTTTCAATATTCAATAGTGAGATATCTTATTTACTTACTTAACATAATGCATAATTTATATATTCATACCCTTCAATAAGAATAGTAAGTGCCGTTTACATGAAAATAATTAGTAGGCATGACATACATTATCTTTTTTGGGTTATGAGTGTAACATACTTTCTCCAAAATTACATTTAAATAGCTTAAAAGGTTACCTTATACAATCTGAAATAGTCTTTTAGAAGTAAACTTTTCAGCCTGGGGTAGATTTTAACATTATTAAAATGATCCACTGTATCAATGTTACATGTACATTCATCAATGTTACCGGATAATTGACAAAAACATTCATCATGATTATCAACATTGAAGTATGCTATGCACTGATTCAACACTAAAGTACTAATAATTACTCTATATACACTATTCATCACCATTATTTATTATCATCGCGACTAAGCTCTCAGTAAATTACTTCGATTCTAAAACAGAGGTAATCAACATAACAATACTTCATATATTTACTGCTATAAAGTACACGTATGATCAGCTGTGAAGTGTCAAGTTCAACTTTGTACTCTGACGCGATTTAGTAAGCCGGATATTCTATCCATCGTTCTGTTTATCTATTTATTCGACGTTGCCGGATGTAAATTGAATACTTGAAAACATCTTTTTTTGATTTAGTTTGTAAATTATACAACTTGAAGAAAAGTCGACTTTTATGTCTAAATTATCAAATAACTGAAGCTTTAAACGCTTATCTCAACTAGAAAATAATAAATTAATTATATTTCATACAGCGGTTTCATAAAGTTACCTGAAAATATTAACTTGAATTGTTTTCAAATAATTCAGGCGATCTAAATAATTAGATTAGAAGTATACAGGGTTCACACTTATCTCCAATTAACCTGTTGTCATATTTTTTTAAAATAGTACGACTCATGTATATTTTCCGTTCTTCATAATCTATTAACTTTCTAATAGTGGTTTGAATATAATATAAAAAATGTCTGTCAAAAAATTATAATATAATAATTATGCTTAAAATATTAGTTAATTGGAAGAACTTTCAATGAAAACTTTTTTTGAAAACAAATCGAAATTTTGCCTAGTTACATTATCTAATGTAATACCACTATTTCGAAGCCGTTGATTGTTTTCAAAATAATGTAATTTGGTAACTTGACAACGGTGTTATAGGAATCGAAATAACTGATTGTTTTTTGTACATTTCAATTGAATTCAAGATGTTATCCAATTGCTATCTGTACAACACTGATAGAAACTCATTTTTTACCTATATGAGAATGTGGGCCAATTTCTCTTTTAAAATGAGTGTACATGTGGTCAGCTGAATAAGCATAATTGACGTGGACCAATAATAAGGAATGGATAAATGTTTTAAATGATTATTTTCGCAAATTTATCAATAAGATGAATCATTGGAGTGGAGGTAAATAACAAAACGTGATGGATTTTACGTTGTATCAAAAAGTGGGTATCATAATTGAAGACAGTCACGTAGGTTTTTTTCTCTTTATGATTATTTATCAGTAGTAAAGTTACTTGGGCAAAAAAATAATATAAATGGGTAGCTCACAATCAGTGTAAATCACGACAAGTTCATAGGAAGGTTTTTAAACTCATTAACATGTTAAATATGAGTTAATTAACCATTATTTATTAATATTATTATTTAGAAGAATTCCTTGAAAATCGAACGATTAAATGATCATTTGATATCACTTTTTTAACATAGGTTTTGAATGCATTTTAAATGTAATTTTATTACAGATAATTGCATTTTGAATGGGGGAGAAATAAAAAACCTTTTGATATTTTTATTTATCGATCATACATAATAAACTTTTCATTTACAAACAATGTGAACCACTCTTATCTATTAATCCATCCCCACGTAATGTGTCTTCATAAGAAAAGATTGAGTTATTTTCAAAATAAAGGTCTGAATTTCCTTTTTAATTTTTTTGGTTCAGTTCCACTTTTTAAAGTTTCACAATACAATTTTTATTTAGTATTATTGAATAAGTGAGCTATCTTGCAGACTTTTTTATTGGCCATAGTAACCTCTCACCTCAAAATCGACTAATTTCTTGACAAAAAATATTTTTAATACATTTCATCTACCACTATCAGATAATCTACAGAGAATATTGACTAATCATGACAATTCTAACTTTTGTCAATTTATTATACATACTATACAAGTTTTATAACATACTATTTTGTAGCATGGGGTTTTATAGCACGAAGAACGTAGCAAGGAATGCTATAAACCAACGAGTGGACAAAATTGTCTTATGAAACAATTGTAATACAAAAGTATTCATAATTTGCCCATATTTCCATTCCAAATTAAAAAGTTATGTGAACATTAATCTAGACAAATTTCGGTGACTATAATTGGGTGGTAATACACCAACATCTTTCATTATGTTTGCGATTTTTACTTGGGCAATTGAGCAGCAAATGCTAACTGGGAAGGTTCCAGTTCTTTTCGGATAACCTCAGTATTTCGACGTTTAGTGCGATCAGTGCAATCCTCAAAAGGTTTCAAGGGGCGTCCTCCACATTCTCTGCTCTTCCGAATAGGTTTTGTAATAGGAAAGCTGATGTTTTGTTCAATCCAAGTTTTGTTTTTTTCGTTAAAACGTACAAAATTCCTATGAGATGCTAATAACCTCGATTTGTATTCCGAGATTAATCGACTTTGCAAATGCTTGCTTTCAACAGACAAATCATCTACCTGTAGGGCAGTTTGCACTCTATTGTCTTTTTAGTAAGTAAAAAGTGCAAATTCACGTAGAAATAGAACTTTAAGCAAAGATCTAACAGGATCATTCACTTTATCTACATACATAGACGAATAATAAAAAAATAAATTAAAACATTGCAATATTTTATTTCAACCATAAAATTAAATTTATACAAATAAAAAAACACATTCACACTTCCAGGAAGGCAATCCATTTTATATACACAATAGTTGAAAATAGTTTTTATATACAAAGCCGGAAAAAACACAAAAAGGGTCGCGTTTTATGAAACATTATACAGGATGATTTATAATAGATTTTTTAAATCTGATCAATAAATTATAACTATTAGTATTGAATATCACTCGCCTTTAGAATTTTGACATTAATCTATTTATAACGCGCAAAAACAATTTATTTATTGTTTACTATTCTTTATTCACAAAATAACACAATATGAATTTATAGTTGGTATTACTGGAAGCTATTTTCCGGCAGCACTTGACTCATCATTAATTGTCATTCACTGTAAGAAATCCAGATAATCAGTGTTGCCAGAGCTAGTACATTTTAGTGTATTTTATATGCTAGTACATTTTTCCTTTTTTCTACTACATTTTCCCTGCGTTCGTATTCTCCCAATTTCTCCCACTGGGAGCATGTACTATACCAGAGGCGTTGATATCCAATAAGTTATTCTATAATAGAATACAATTTTATTTTTGTGTCTGAAATTTTATTTTTTTATTTCATTACTTACCTTTTATCTTTATCGTTGATTTCTGCAAATATAAAGTTATTTTATATTTTCGTTTAATAAAATAAACTAGAAATTGTACTAGATTGTAACAATAATTAGAAAACAGAGCCAAGTTGATTTATATTTAGATCGTGAGATTTTTGTACTGCATTGCTAATTTTATCGGTAAACTTTATATAAATTTTTCATCCTTAAAATAATAATTGATACAGTCTATAACATTTTTGAAAAAAAAAATTTAATTTAAACTTATGTTTATACATCTTTCTATAATTTTATTGAAGTTGGTACAATCTAGTACATTTTCTAGTTCAATTTTTACATTCAGCTTTTAAATTGTGGCAACACTGCAGATGATGTTTCATTTGATGCCGCATAAATAAATTTTAGGATTTTTTGGTTGTTGTTACCCTTTTAATAACATTTGCTTTAGACACTCATTTAATTTGTGAAAATACAAATATTCTTATTGATTATCAAACATCATCGACTATTTAGGTCACAGAGAGGTCAGGCAAAGTTTCGTTATTATTTTACGACATGTATTTTACAAATGGGTCATTGGTTGTTTTGCCTTTTCAGCCGTTCTTGCGATTTTGTCGGGAATTTCAAATCTTTTTTGACATCACATGAAATATTTTAGTATTTATCTCCCCAGTAACAAAGACGCAGACCATAATAATGTCAAGGTGAAAATGAAAAATTGGTGAATCAAATTGAATTCAAAACGAACTGGTATGACTTCTATTTTGTACCCTTGATACATAGATAACTATAATGATCACATTGAACAAAATATTCTGACCGCAAAGCCACAAATAACAGAAATCTTTGTTATAGGTTTAACACAAACAAAGACGGTTACCTGAGTATAGATGAGCTGAAACGTATGATGGAAGTCTTGGGAGCTCCACAAACACATTTAGGACTGAAAGCGATGATTAAGGAAGTAGATGAAGATGGAGATGGTCGTTTGTCCTTCCACGAGTTCATGCTAGTATTTCGCAAAGCTCGGGCGGGAGAACTCGAAGAAGACTCTGGTTTAGCACAGTTAGCTAAACTTACGGAAATCGATGTTGAAAAAGTCGGTGTTAATGGTGCCAAAGAATTCTTTGAAGCTAAAGTAAGTCACATTTAGCTCCATTTCTAGTTGTTTTGTTCGTAAAACACAAGCAATCTGAGGAGAATTTTTAATAGTTGATTCATTGAAACTTGTACATGTTATGGACCAAGTGATTCGTACAGGCATTATTAATAATGTTTAGCTCTATCTGATAGTGCGAGTTAATTACTGTTTCAACTTTATTTTTGTTAAGTTTGGAGGGTAACAATAGAATTGGTTACGGAAGAGTTACGTTTTGTACAATAACTGTACTCCATATGAAGGCATGTTAGGAACGAAGCTGAAAGTAGGACTTGAAAACTCTTCTATACCACAAGAGGTATTAATTCAGAAGACGACTTTGAAAAACTATTATCTACTGAGAACGCTTTTATCAAAAGTAACCTAGTGGATTTTACAGAAAATGATCAAGAAGAGCCAGCCAAATATTGAGAAATTAAGAAGATTCTGAAAAAAATGATCCAGTAGAGTTCGCCAAAATTACTGTGGTAGGCTCCGCCGAAAAAGATCGAGTAGAGTCCTCAAGAAATAATCTAGAAAAGTCGGCCAAAACTGATCAATTGGAGTCTGCAAAAATAATCAACTAGAACCCATAAAAAAATATTGTAATTCGTGTGTATAGTCTCACATTAGAAATTAAGCCTGTTGAAGTGTACTTGCAGTAGAAACCCGGATCATAAGGTTGAAAAGTTAAAGATAAAAACCATTAACTAGCTTAAGGTACACACACACATAAACAAAAGGACCAGTCTGAGATTTGGGTTGACATAACTGAACTCGGAACGCAGTTAGCAAATGGATTTGGACGATGATTACTCAACAGATAACAGATAAAAGATAAAGAAGAGCACCAAAAGAATCAGAAAAAATATCAACTAAAAAAGTAGTAAAATCGCCAGCAAGAAGGAAAAAATAAAAGGAAGACAAGGTAGACCGAGTACTGAATATAATGACTGAGATGGAATCAGATCAAAAAACAATTATAATATAGCTGGCAAACACTTCTTTACAATACATTTTCTATTTTCTAATGATCATAATTTTTTTTATTTAGATTGTCGAGCTGGCGAAAAAGAGTAAATTTGAAGACGAAATTCGCTTAGAACAGGAAGAAAGAAAGCGCCTCGAAGAAGAGAAAGCTAATAGAAGACAACAGTTCTTAGAAAAAGCTGCAGTTTTTAAATATTGACCACGCGATTGCCGTTTAAGGACACCACCCATAATTGTTTATATATAAATATATTAATGTTCAAAGACCTTTGTTTTCTACGTCAAATTAATATGAGTAAAATCATATAAGTAATAAAATAATATTTGTTCCTATTATTTATTTTTCCAAAAATACTTTTCACAAAAGCTTTCTCATTATTTTCGTATTCTCCATTATCCTTCACCTTGTGTAACTCCTCCATATATTTCATTGTCTACAATCTCCCCCCCTTTAAACAATATTTTCCTGTTTTTTTTTCTTCTCACATTTCAAATATTCAAATATTCTTTGGTTTCATCCACTTGTCAATATTGTCTTGAACTCATCAGAATTCAACTTGATCCAATAACAGGTTGGATACATTGTAGTATCGCAGGTCTCCTTCATTTCTGTATTTCATGATGATAAGAAGTGATATTCCAATTAAAGTTCAATGTTCTTTTCAGTATTGCCGCTTATATTCTTGATACTTCAAACCTGTAGCAAAGGTTAACTTCTAAGTTGTGTTTGTCCTCTTTCCCAGTCCTTATTAGCTCACGTGATAGTTACTACTAACTGTGATAATTTAAATGTAATACTACTGGTTACACTATCTTAATTTCCATTTCTATCGTTTCATTACCGCAAAAATTATGTACAGAAATATTTGCTGACCCCCATTGACCTACAGATTAAATATAATGATGTAGAAAATAATGGAGCTTTGAATGTAGCATGTACCTAATTTGTGCATTTATAAGCTTATTGAAATGTTTCAAACTGTGCCAGATCATTATTTTTGTTTGATGGAAAACAATTTCAAAAATAGTGTGAATTGCCTACAGTTCCTCATGTTTAGAAAAATACGAAAGGGTTCCATTAATTTTCATTGGATCTGAGAGACAATTTTCCCAATATAAAATATAAATTAATTGACAAAAAAATGCCATGTGGTTCTCTGATATATTCATACCTTCAGTTAAATATGAAATTTGTTTCTACAGATTTCATATTTATTAGTTTCTATCAAAGGCAAATATTTCGGTTTTTCTAAACTTACAGGTGCTTTAGATCTTAGATATTCCAGTACCCCATTGAACCAATTTATATCTGGTAGTCCAAAGTTTCGAAGTATCCATGAGTTCATATTTTAGATTGTACCTTAATTCAATGTGGGGAATTTTTTAAATGATTTCTAAGTCATGGTTATAATTAAAACTATTTACTCAAGACGAAAAGGTATACATATATCCAATCATGAATTTAGTAGCGAAATTCAAATTATTATCGGTGTCATGAAATTCTTTAACAATGAAAACAAATGATTGGATACCTATTCAATTTATAAGAAACAGGGGTAATTTGCTCACTTATTTTATAGGGTTAGTCTCATAAATTGTACCACTTGTCAAAATAACAAATTTAAAAACTAAGCAGCTTAGCCTGAACGGTGTCGTTTCAAATATGAGAGCTTTTTCTAAAAGCGGAAAGCAAAATCTTTTATCTCTGTTGACACAGCCTTCGTTGTAGGAGTTTGATTAATACTTCAACGAGGGATTGCATGTTTCTCATTATAAACAAGATTGATAAAAAAAATTCACTAAAATGTAAAGTTATGTAGGAGCTATGGCCGTCAACAAAAAGTTTCTTGCTATTCATCTCGAATCTGAGTGATCAACCGCTGAATCCAAAGGAACTCAAAGGGGCCTATTATAGTAGGACAATTGGAAAAATTCCAGACTCATTACAGTTATATATTCATCTTTGGTACCACAAATTTTATTCAATTGATTGTCTTTTATGAATTTCAGATAACCAGTTCCTAATTTGGTCTTGAGATAGGGATGATCTGATCTGCAAAACTTCTAGTCATTAAAGGGGGATGATCACTTCATTATATATCCACTTATACTGGCACTAGTTGTAATTCCTTATCTAAAAGTCACCACAAATAACTGCAGAGAATGGATATTTGAGTATTCTTAGGTCCTACATTGAATCATATTTTCAACTATATATGTTTCACCGTAACCCAATCATTTTCGTTTAGTTCAATGACTCGATTAGTGTTTTTCTTTATTGATGTTAGAGTAGGTTTTGGGGTTTCCAATTCCTTATTGGCCCGTCTTGAGGTATTGAGCATTTTATATTTATTTCTGGAATCTTTTGCGGGTAAGCGTAGGAAGTATTATTTTTAAGACACTTTACTATCTTCAGATAGTGGAATTCCACTAATACTAACGAATGTATCAGAAATATCCATTGGTACATTTTCTAAATGTATTAACTACATTACCAATACCAAGGAATACTTAGTATGTTTGCTCAGCAACAGTGGAATAATCATCCCAAGTTTTTTGTAAACTGTACGGTTTTGAGGTTTTTGGGCCATTCGGGACCAACTGCACTTTATTGTCGAATATCTCTTATGTTTATATATAACCAGTATTCGATAACTCCAGGAAAAAACCAGGTGAGGCTGTCGTGTTGAGTTCATGGTATTTTTCTACTAAATATGATCATCGGTGCCACATACTATCCAACAGCATTGCACAGGCAATCATGGTTGTATTAAAACTTGTTCTTCGGCTCTAAAGTTTGTATTTTTTTGGCAGGACATTTTTCATGAACTGTAGAAAGCCACTTTGGTCGACATTGTTTATATTAAACATGCAAAACTTCATTTTTTTATCTTTAACTTCACTACTAAACAAAAACTCTTGCAGTCTGCTTGATTATAGACCGTACGCCATATTTTAGATTGGACATAGCTCCCCATGTAGAGGTTTCCAGATATTAAGATGGTGCAGTTTTTCAGGCGGTACAATATAAGACACTTTCATTTATTATTTTATTATGCTGAGCTTATGTATTAATTGTGATAATTATTTTTGTATAGATGTTTGAATATACTTTATAAAATTATACACTGTCTATTTTTTATTTTCAATCTTGTTATTTCCACAAAAAAATGCATTTGCAATTTGAGTTTTTGAAATCTTTAAATATTTATTATACTAAGTTGACTAAAAGGGGTGTGCTCTTTGAAATATATCCTCGAAAAGAATGTGTTCAACATTATTTTTTCTATGGTTAGAACCCAATTGAACTCTTTAATAAGAAATATAAAAAAAAATGTATAACCCAAACTTCCAAAGCAATAATGCTGCAACTTCGACAAACATTTAAAATAATATTGAAGTTATTGATGTCAATACTTTTCTTCCTTGCTCGAAATATGTATTTAAGCCGAAAACTCAACCCGGTACCTTTCCAGAATATATGATTTTATTATCCAAATTTCCTACAAAGCATGAGGGCAACCTGGAGTACACAGTATATTTTATTGAACGGGATCTAAAAATTTCTACCACTCTCTAGAAGATCGGCATCTTATCGAAGCGACCAAACACTTTGAAAGGTTTAACGTTGTCCCATCGAGTATGAGGAGCCAAAACATTCTCACCATCCTAGATTTCTTAAAGTAATGTGACTTTGAAGAAGCATAAATCTACCTTGTTAACTTCTACTTACTATTGGATTCGTTATTGTAAAATGACCGTCCTCAACGTCTTACTTAAACGGTTCCATATGTACCTTAGACACTTGTAGTTTCATTAACTCATATAACGACCATAAATTAATTATAGGTTATGTATACAATAATAATGGTATTTAAGATAGCATAAACACGCATAGTGTGTTCTTAATAGTCTGGACATCCATCGAGAACAGTAGTCAGATTAATGAAACCACTTCATTCATTTATATATCATGTTATTTAAGATGCTGTTAATTAAGTTATTTATCTTGTATGATATTACTCAATATTTTTGTGATTGGCAAGTGGATGGTATTTAAATTTAAAATAATGATCTAAACAATATATTAAATGAAATCATCTTTTCAAAATATTCTATAGGTATCAAGCTTTTAACAATGTTGTTGTTGTATATGCAATAATTTAATAAACTGTATGACGATATAAGATTATTTATCTATCTTTAGTTTTCAATTTATAGCAATGAGGTCAGCAATTTTTATTTTACAAGACACAATAAATTATAAATTTAAATAACGTTTAATTAAATCTGCTCTGATAGTTTGAAAATTTTTTAAAAATTCCTGCATTAGTATTGTTAAATATATTATTTCAAAAATAGAGGTATCATTCATAAATTATGAGTTAGCATCATAATATACAGTGTGAGTCGAAGCGAATTTGGCATCTTAATTGATTTAATTTCATGATAGTATATTTGTATGGCATATATTCTAGTACAAGGTGTCCAGAAAGGGTATTTTTTGATACCATATGAATTGGAATTGGATTATTTTGATAAACCTTACTTTAAAGGTATCCCCATACAAAATAGTCGAGCGGGCTAAGGTCGGGGCTTCTGGGAGGCCGGTTGATGTTACCCCTTCGCGAAATGACTTTATTAGGGAATAATTCATTCACAACTTCCATCGAGTCATTCGAGGTATTGAATTAACTTAAAGAGTGGCATCAAATTCCGGTTTCCCTCTGTATTGCTGCCATTTCTGACCTGATGTTATCCTTCAATTGGGTTAGGTTCGTTGGATTATTTTGATAAACCTTATTTGCAAGGTATCCCCATACAAAATAGTCGAGCGGGCTAAGGTCGGGGCTTCTGGGAGGCCAGTTGACGTTACCCCTTCGCTAAATGACTTTATTAGGGAATAATTCATTCACAACTTCCATCGAGTCATTCGAGGTATTGAATTAACTTAAAAAGTGGCATCAAATTCCGGTTTCCCTCTGTATTGCTGCCATTTCTGACCTGATGTTATCCTTCAATTGGGTTAGGTTCGTTGGATTATTTTGATAAACCTTATTTGCAAGGTATCCCTATATAAAATAGTCGAGCGGGCTAAGGTCGGGGCTTCTGGGAGGCCAGTTGACGTTACCCCTTCGCTAAATGACTTTATAAGGGAATAATTCATTCACAACTTCCATCGAGTCATTCGAGGTATTGAATTAACTTAAAAAGTGGCATCAAATTCCGGTTTCTCTCTGTATTGCTGCCATTTCTGACCTGATGTTATCCTTCAATTGGGTTAGGTTCGTTGGATTATTTTGATAAACCTTATTTGCAAGGTATCCCCATACAAAATAGTCGAGCGGGCTGAGGTCGGGGCTTCTGGGAGGCCGGTTGATGTTACCCCTTCGCTAAATGACTTTATTAGGGAATAATTCATTCACAACTTCCATCGAGTCATTCGAGGTATTGAATTAACTTAAAGAGTGGCATCAAATTCCGGTTTCCCTCTGTATTGCTGCCATTTCTGACCTGATGTTATCCTTCAATTGGGTTAGGTTCGTTGGATTATTTTGATAAACCTTATTTGCAAAGTATCCCCATACAAAATAGTCGAGCGGGCTGAGGTCGGGGCTTCTGGGAGGCCGGTTGATGTTACCCCTTCGCTAAATGACTTTATTAGGGAATAATTCATTCACAACTTCCATCGAGTCATTCGAGGTATTGAATTAACTTAAAGAGTGGCATCAAATTCCGGTTTCCCTCTGTATTGCTGCCATTTCTGACCTGATGTTATCCTTCAATTGGGTTAGGTTCGTTGGATTATTTTGATAAACCTTATTTGCAAGGTATCCCTATATAAAATAGTCGAGCGGGCTAAGGTCGGGGCTTCTGGGAGGCCAGTTGACGTTACCCCTTCGCTAAATGACTTTATAAGGGAATAATTCATTCACAACTTCCATCGAGTCATTCGAGGTATTGAATTAACTTAAAAAGTGGCATCAAATTCCGGTTTCTCTCTGTATTGCTGCCATTTCTGACCTGATGTTATCCTTCAATTGGGTTAGGTTCGTTGGATTATTTTGATAAACCTTATTTGCAAGGTATCCCCATACAAAATAGTCGAGCGGGCTGAGGTCGGGGCTTCTGGGAGGCCGGTTGATGTTACCCCTTCGCTAAATGACTTTATTAGGGAATAATTCATTCACAACTTCCATCGAGTCATTCGAGGTATTGAATTAACTTAAAGAGTGGCATCAAATTCCGGTTTCCCTCTGTATTGCTGCCATTTCTGACCTGATGTTATCCTTCAATTGGGTTAGGTTCGTTGGATTATTTTGATAAACCTTATTTGCAAGGTATCCCCATACAAAATAGTCGAGCGGGCTGAGGTCGGGGCTTCTGGGAGGCCGGTTGATGTTACCCCTTCGCTAAATGACTTTATTAGGGAATAATTCATTCACAACTTCCATCGAGTCATTCGAGGTATTGAATTAACTTAAGGAGTGGCATCAAATTCCGGTTTCCCTCTGTATTGCTGCCATTTCTGACCTGATGTTATCCTTCAATTGGGTTAGGTTCGTTGGATTATTTTGATAAACCTTATTTGCAAGGTATCCCCATACAAAATAGTCGAGCGGGCTGAGGTCGGGGCTTCTGGGAGGCCGGTTGATGTTACCCCTTCGCTAAATGACTTTATTAGGGAATAATTCATTCACAACTTCCATCGAGTCATTCGAGGTATTGAATTAACTTAAGGAGTGGCATCAAATTCCGGTTTCCCTCTGTATTGCTGCCATTTCTGACCTGATGTTATCCTTCAATTGGGTTAGGTTCGTTGGATTATTTTGATAAACCTTATTTGCAAAGTATCCCCATACAAAATAGTCGAGCGGGCTGAGGTCGGGGCTTCTGGGAGGCCGGTTGATGTTACCCCTTCGCTAAATGACTTTATTAGGGAATAATTCATTCACAACTTCCATCGAGTCATTCGAGGTATTGAATTAACTTAAGGAGTGGCATCAAATTCCGGTTTCCCTCTGTATTGCTGCCATTTCTGACCTGATGTTATCCTTCAATTGGGTTAGGTTCGTTGGATTATTTTGATAAACCTTATTTGCAAAGTATCCCCATACAAAATAGTCGAGCGGGCTGAGGTCGGGGCTTCTGGGAGGCCGGTTGATGTTACCCCTTCGCTAAATGACTTTATTAGGGAATAATTCATTCACAACTTCCATCGAGTCATTCGAGGTATTGAATTAACTTAAGGAGTGGCATCAAATTCCGGTTTCCCTCTGTATTGCTGCCATTTCTGACCTGATGTTATCCTTCAATTGGGTTAGGTTCGTTGGATTATTTTGATAAACCTTATTTGCAAGGTATCCCCATACAAAATAGTCGAGCGGGCTGAGGTCGGGGCTTCTGGGAGGCCGGTTGATGTTACCCCTTCGCTAAATGACTTTATTAGGGAATAATTCATTCACAACTTCCATCGAGTCATTCGAGGTATTGAATTAACTTAAGGAGTGGCATCAAATTCCGGTTTCCCTCTGTATTGCTGCCATTTCTGACCTGATGTTATCCTTCAATTGGGTTAGGTTCGTTGGATTATTTTGATAAACCTTATTTGCAAAGTATCCCCATACAAAATAGTCGAGCGGGCTGAGGTCGGGGCTTCTGGGAGGCCGGTTGATGTTACCCCTTCGCTAAATGACTTTATTAGGGAATAATTCATTCACAACTTCCATCGAGTCATTCGAGGTATTGAATTAACTTAAAAAGTGGCATCAAATTCCGGTTTCCCTCTGTATTGCTGCCATTTCTGACCTGATGTTATCCTTCAATTGGGTTAGGTTCGTTGGATTATTTTGATAAACCTTATTTGCAAGGTATCCCCATACAAAATAGTCGAGCGGGCTGAGGTCGGGGCTTCTGGGAGGCCGGTTGATGTTACCCCTTCGCTAAATGACTTTATTAGGGAATAATTCATTCACAACTTCCATCGAGTCATTCGAGGTATTGAATTAACTTAAGGAGTGGCATCAAATTCCGGTTTCCCTCTGTATTGCTGCCATTTCTGACCTGATGTTATCCTTCAATTGGGTTAGGTTCGTTGGATTATTTTGATAAACCTTATTTGCAAAGTATCCCCATACAAAATAGTCGAGCGGGCTGAGGTCGGGGCTTCTGGGAGGCCGGTTGATGTTACCCCTTCGCTAAATGACTTTATTAGGGAATAATTCATTCACAACTTCCATCGAGTCATTCGAGGTATTGAATTAACTTAAGGAGTGGCATCAAATTCCGGTTTCCCTCTGTATTGCTGCCATTTCTGACCTGATGTTATCCTTCAATTGGGTTAGGTTCGTTGGATTATTTTGATAAACCTTATTTGCAAAGTATCCCCATACAAAATAGTCGAGCGGGCTGAGGTCGGGGCTTCTGGGAGGCCGGTTGATGTTACCCCTTCGCTAAATGACTTTATTAGGGAATAATTCATTCACAACTTCCATCGAGTCATTCGAGGTATTGAATTAACTTAAGGAGTGGCATCAAATTCCGGTTTCCCTCTGTATTGCTGCCATTTCTGACCTGATGTTATCCTTCAATTGGGTTAGGTTCGTTGGATTATTTTGATAAACCTTATTTGCAAAGTATCCCCATACAAAATAGTCGAGCGGGCTAAGGTCGGGGCTTCTGGGAGGCCGGTTGATGTTACCCCTTCGCGAAATGACTTTATTAGGGAATAATTCATTCACAACTTCATTCGAGGTATTGAATTAACTTAAAAGAGTTAAGATATACAGGGTTTCCCTCTGTATATCTGGTATTTTCATAATAAATACTCCATATTTGATTAATTGTTGTTTTGTGTAGTTTCATTTGTTGTTGAACCCAACTTGCGATTATTTTGAATCTGTAGAATAATTCCTTTATAAAGAATTATTGTTAATAACAAATTATAAATAATTTTAACAAGATAAGAAATTAGATCGCAAAGAATAGAAGAGATAACTAAGTTGTGAATTAAAAATATACTATCGCTCATAATAACCTACGAACCTCATAGATAACTACACGTTTTTTGCGTATTATAGATTTCGAAAATTGTTTATAACGAAGTCTTTAGTCAATAACAGATAGTAAGCGATGCCGCCGAATACAAACTTTGTCGTTAAATCTACGTTAGGTATTAATCCCATAGCTTCCAGGGCCAAAGGGGGGACTTTGAGTACTGGTTTATGGTTGGAGGAAAGAAAAAAGACTGATGGAGCGGAAGGCTATTGGAGAATCCACGACGGGATTTATGATTTGACTGAATTTGTACACAAGCATCCTGGAGGATCTGAATGGCTGACTTTAACAAAGGTAATTTCTAATTTATTTCCATAAAAACCCAATAGGTCAAAAAGATTTTTTCTTTTCTATTCTATTAATTATTTTACTTCAATAGTTTCGATCCTGCGTTACCTTTCCTTGATTTTAAATTTATAAGAAGAAGAATTTTGTATAATTCATTTGACATTGACTCGAACGTTGAATCATTATTTCGAAACGTCATTTCTATTGCATCACTATACATGAAATCCTAAACTTTCTGGAATATTTTAAACAACACAAATGGCGTACAGTCAAAACCTTAATATTCAATATTTTTCTACTAAAATAAAACATCAAACACCAATCAATAAATTGCCTAACAAAATATATTAAAACCTTGTTTCAATTGGGACAAAACGTGCATTGGTCAGTCGAAAAGGTCACTGATCAGTCGGATAACTTCTCACAAGAGTGATAGCAGATTATTAGCGACTCATGTCTACCATGAAGGACACAATGTGAATTATGAATCTGGAGAATACTGAAAAATACCAAATACTGGCTTAAGGATTATGCGTGAGTTATCTCATGTATCTCTTGCTCAAATTTGATCAAAGCTTATTATAATGAAGATTTCTAAGGACTTTTGACCACTGTAATGTTATACGTAAATCACCTGGTACTTTTGACGATGACAGACTACAGTTAACCATCGTCATTTGTACTAATATCTATGATATAAGACAGAAACTGATGAATGGAATAGCTAGACCCCACCTTTCTCGTCCCATAACATAGTCAGTATTCTCTGCTGCATTCTCTACATGCTACTTCTACAGGGTTTTCAAATAAGAGGTGTTATTTTAAACAGCCCGCTATTTCGGTGAATGTCACTTTTGAAGCTATCATTTTTTTGACATTTGACAAGTAGAAACTACGCCATTAATGAAAATGGAACGATACACGCTTCAACAACGCATTGAAATTATTAAAATTCACTATAAAAATGGTGAAAGTTTGGCAGAGGCGGTTCGTAAAACTAAAACATTTTTGGGTCGACGTGAAGCACCTTCTCGGACCGCAATACAGAAATTGGTGGAAAAATTTGAGCTGTTAGGACAAGTTAGTGATGTGAAGAATAAAACCCGTGCACGTTCCTCAAGAACAACTGAGAATATTGCTGCTGTAGCCCAAAGTGTTGAAGAAAACCCAGGTTTGTCCTTTCCTCGTCGTTCTTTGGAATTAGCCATTCCGCAAACGTCATTATACCGTATTTTGGATAAAGACTTGGGTCTTAAGGCCTATAAAGTTCAGTTAATACAAGAACTCAAGCCGACCGATCATCTTTACTGATTGGGTCCTTGAAATGCATGAAAATGATCCGGAATTTCATCGAAAAATCATCTTAACTGATGAGGCCCGTTTTCACCTTGGTGGTTACGTCAATAAATAAAATTGTCGAATCTGGGGCTCGGAAAACCCAAGAGTTATTGTTGAAAATTCTCTCCATCCTCGACGCGAGACTGTTTGGTGCGGTTTATGGTCTGGCGGTGTCATTGGACCTTACTTTTTCGAAAATGAGGCTGGAGCAACAGTTACGGTGAATGAATTGCGCTATCGAGAGATGATTAATGATTTTTTATGGCCGGAATTGGATGGTATTGATTTGGACAACGTTTACTTTCAACAAGACGGCCACACAAGCAACGAAACCATCTCGATCTTTTACGGGAAAAATTTCCGGACCGTGGTATCTCTCGAAGAGGTATTGGCCATCGAGATCTTGTGATTTAACACCTTGCGACTTTTTCCTTTAGGGCCACGTGAAAGATAAGGTCTACGCCAACCGTCCAGCATCGATACAAGACCTCAAAGATGGAATTCGTGAGGCTATCGAGGATATAGGACAGCCGCTTTGCAATTTGGTTACGGAAAATTTCATGAAAAGGATGAAAAGGTCCTGTAAGCGCAGTCGTGGCGGCCATAAATTTGCTTTCTTTCGAATTATTTCCATTACTGAAACCTGATATTCTGGTATGCTAGCGAGCTTTTGCTGCAGGAGTTTTATTTGGTCTGATTCGTGTCAGTCGGAGTGTGTTTAATACACCAGAAAGTGCTGTTTAAGTATGCTACTGCTGTCGACACTCTTTCACCTTCATTTCCAGATATTTCTATTCCCAAATATAAATTTTCTAGTTACATTACACTTTTTCTATGCGTATAAACCCGTTTTCGAATCACTTTTTCCATTTCTGACGGATCTACGCCAATTGTGTATTGAAACCAAAAATGGCTTTAAGCAGTATTTAAAACCAATTCATTTATTGTTGCTGCAAGCGAACAAAGAGAATGTATTGGGTCCCAAAACAGCGGGGCCGGATTAAGATTTACAAGACCCGGGGCTAAAATAATGACGGGGTCCACTTTTGTATGGAAAAATTAAAAAAATAGTTACAATACGTTAGATGCTAGATTTGTAGTATCGACACATCAAAAAATACAGAATTATTTCCAAATGATGGGGCCCTCTTGGACTTGGGGCTCGGGGCTATAGCCCCCCCAAGCCCTTAGCTTTATCCGGCCCTGCAAAACAGGGATGTATGGTGGATCGTTTATAAACTTAGTTGGTTTCTGAGGTTTTTTGAACTTTTTTGAAGTTTTTTTACTATAATATGTCCAAAGATTACTCAATCTTGTGTTTTAACTTTTAATTAATTACTGGGAAGAAATGCTGAAAATATAAACAGAACTTTACGTACGAAACTTAGAAAATCTATTGAGGATATTCATGTTATCCACAGGGTACTGATATAACTGAAGCTTTTGAAGTTCATCATTTATCGGACTTTCCAAAGGATATGCTGAAAAAGTTTTTTGTGAGGCAAGCGAAAACTAAAAGAAATATGCCGTTTACATTCGAGGACGACGGTTTTTATAGAACTTTAAGAAGAGAAGTTCAACCAATTTTGAAAAGTTTACCTAAACAATCTTACAACAACACGAATTTCTTCACCGATTCATTACTAGTATTAACATTTGTATTATCAATATTAGCGGTAAAAATGTGGAGTTTCGGCATGGGAATGTTAGCTGGATTATTTCTTGGCATGTTAACTGTAGCTGGACATAATTATTTCCACATGAAGGATAATATCAGGATGTACTATTTCCAATTTTCGACCTTGCTAGTCAGGTATGTTCAATTGTTATTAATTTTTAAAAAATAGTGTCATTCTGTAGATAAATCGATTCATTTATTAAGTTAAATTCTACTAGAATTACAATTCCGTTAAAATCGTGGAAGATACGCAGGCAAAATTCCCCCTTGGCTCATTCGTACACTAATTTTTTGCTGGTTACAAAAATATGCAACAAGAAAACGCTTTCAGACAGAGAAATTCAAGATCCGGCTGATAAATTGAGCGACATAAACGTAGATGGTTGAGAAAATGATGAAGATCTTCTAGATAAAGAAATGGAAGATATTCCTGATTCCACTACAGATAACTTCAAGGCGCAGGATACCTACAGTGCTCAAGAAAATATTAATATCGTGTAATAATCATGTTCAAACTAGAGAGATTGAGAAATGTATCAAGAAATGTGCAAATAACAGACCAGAACGGCTGGACACCAACTGAATCTGGATACACGATTGCCTCATACAAAAAAACCGAAAAATGTGGCGATACTCCTTGGAAGTTAACGTTCTAGACACGAGGAGAGTGTATTTGAGACTGGCAGAGCTATTCACTACCTCAAATAAAGACATTAGAAAAGTAAAGTGGCAAAGTTTTAGGATATTCTTTGGGGATATTGATTCTACACTTGCGACATCATAAAGTCTTTGTAAAGAATCAATACAACATTGGCACTGAGCCAGATGGCAGCTTTGTAGAACGTGGAGAAGACAAAGCTTATTAAAAACGCCCTTCCAATGGTCTCACCGGTCTCAAAAAAAAAGGGAGAGAAAAGAGACACATAGTAGAGTAGCGATGGAAGCTGCAGCGATGGCTAAGCACGCGTTAAACGGTTACGTTTGATCTGCCTTAGCTGGAACAGTTTGAAGTGGGGTTGATATATCAGAATTCAGCTCTATACTTCAGAATAAAAACAAGAATGGCACTGAGAAAGCCAGATGGTAGTTTTGTAGAACGTGGAGAAGACAAAGCTTATTAAAAACGCCCTTCCAATGGTCTCACCGGTCTCAAAAAAAAAGGGAGAGAAAAGAGACACATAGTAGAGTAGCGATGGAAGCTGCAGCGATGGCTAAGCACGCGTTAAACGGTTACGTTTGATCTGCCTTAGCTGGAACAGTTTGAAGTGGGGTTGATATATCAGAATTCAGCTCTATACTTCAGAATAAAAACAAGAATGGCACTGAGAAAGCCAGATGGTAGTTTTGTAGAACGTGGAGAAGACAAAGCTTATTAAAAACGCCCTTCCAATGGTCTCACCGGTCTCAAAAAAAAAGGGAGAGAAAAGAGACACATAGTAGAGTAGCGATGGAAGCTGCAGCGATGGCTAAGCACGCGTTAAACGGTTACGTTTGATCTGCCTTAGCTGGAACAGTTTGAAGTGGGGTTGATATATCAGAATTCCGCTCTACACTTCAGAATCAATACAACAATGGCACTGAGAAAGCCAGATGGTAGTTTTGTAGAACGTGGAGAAGACAAAGCTTATTAAAAACGCCCTTCCAATGGTCTCACCGGTCTCAAAAAAAAGGGAGAGAAAAGAGACACATAGTAGAGTAGCGATGGAAGCTGCAGCGATGGCTAAGCACGCGTTAAACGGTTACGTTTGATCTGCCTTAGCTGGAACAGTTTGAAGTGGGGTTGATATATCAGAATTCCGCTCTACACTTCAGAATCAATACAACAATGGCACTGAGAAAGCCAGATGGTAGTTTTGTAGAACGTGGAGAAGACAAAGCTTATTAAAAACGCCCTTCCAATGGTCTCACCGGTCTCAAAAAAAAAGGGAGAGAAAAGAGACACATAGTAGAGTAGCGATGGAAGCTGCAGCGATGGCTAAGCACGCGTTAAACGGTTACGTTTGATCTGCCTTAGCTGGAACAGTTTGAAGTGGGGTTGATATATCAGAATTCAGCTCTATACTTCAGAATAAAAACAAGAATGGCACTGAGAAAGCCAGATGGTAGTTTTGTAGAACGTGGAGAAGACAAAGCTTATTAAAAACGCCCTTCCAATGGTCTCACCGGTCTCAAAAAAAAGGGAGAGAAAAGAGACACATAGTAGAGTAGCGATGGAAGCTGCAGCGATGGCTAAGCACGCGTTAAACGGTTACGTTTGATCTGCCTTAGCTGGAACAGTTTGAAGTGGGGTTGATATATCAGAATTCAGCTCTATACTTCAGAATAAAAACAAGAATGGCACTGAGAAAGCCAGATGATAGCTTTGTAGAACGTGGAGAAGACAAAGCTTATTAAAAACGCCCTTCCAATGGTCTCACCGGTCTCAAAAAAAAGGGAGAGAAAAGAGACACATAGTAGAGTAGCGATGGAAGCTGCAGCGATGGCTAAGCACGCGTTAAACGGTTACGTTTGATCTGCCTTAGCTGGAACAGTTTGAAGTGGGGTTGATATATCAGAATTCCGCTCTACACTTCAGAATCAATACAACAATGGCACTGAGAAAGCCAGATGGTAGTTTTGTAGAACGTGGAGAAGACAAAGCTTATTAAAAACGCCCTTCCAATGATGTGACACCTATCACACCGATATATGAGAGTTCTGCAGAAGGACTAATTAAACGTTCATACCAAAAGGTGTGTTGACTAAAGGATTATAAAGGATAAAGGATTATATGCCCTCTTAAAGAACTGTAAGCCGAAATATAAGCGGTATGAAATCTTAACGTCGTGCGACTACCACAATATCATCCGGATTTGAATCTAATCGAATCGGTGTGGACCGTACTCAAATTTCAACGATGTTATGCAACATTGCGACGATTTTCTCAAAGATTTTTCTCCAGAGCAGTGGAAATCTCTAAGCAAAAGAACGAGGAAGTTTGAGGAGGATTTCATGAGGAATGAACCCGTAATAGACATTATCGTAGATGATCTGGTTATCGATTTAAATGATGAGGATAGCGACACTGAATCAGAACAGGAAGATGAAGATTGTAATCTATCCGGAAACGAAGAACTACCTGACGAAAATCAATCTGAGAATGTGTCAACAGTCGTATTATAATCTATAGGCAATAGTACTCAAAAAATTCTTTAAAATTGTTAAATAATAATCAATTTAAAGGTTATCCATGTATCCCAAACACTTGCTCACAATCCGATATGTTTTAATACTTTTATTTAAATGAATTTCGACTAGGATACCAAATTTGTTTCGACGTTGATTCAGGTACTGCATTCAATCAACGGTTTCGACTAAACGATTGTACTGTACGGTCTCTGTTTATAGTTTGCGCATCTCAGAGGCAAAACTACGCTGGTCGATCTATAACAACCTTTGGAAGATAATGTAGACATTGTTTTACACTTAAAACTCCTGCATCGTATAAATATTTGTCTTCGTAGAATTGGAAACTTTTTATTGTTTCGATACCTTATTTATTATTTGAGTTCGCGTTTCAATTATTAAATTGCTCAAATAATGTTTTTGTAAAACAATTAAACGATGCGAATCGAGTCATACATCTCGCCCAAACATCTAGTTCGAAGTTTAAAATAAAATAAATGCTGAACATTAAATTTTTTGGTTCCAAATTGGTACATTATACAAATGGTAGATCGTGTTTAGAATGTTTAGAACAATTTTTTGAATCGATTTCCATGAAAATCTAGGACGACCAATAGTTTTATGATGGCTGATCTTATATGTAATGTTTTATTCAGAGATTGGAGAATAAGTCATGCGTTGAGTCATCACCTTTATACAAATACAATCATTGATCTGGAGATAATAATGTTCGAGCCAATATTACAATATTTGCCAATAAAAAAGACTCCGTTGAAGAAAGCTCTGTCCGTTCTTTCTGCTCCAATCGTATGGGCCACACTTTTCCATTCGTCCTTGATTCGAACGTAAGTAATTTACAATATATAATTTTTATTATTAAATATTCTGTTTGGCAATTTTATTTGAAGAAAAAGCAAAAACTATACAAATATGCTTAGTAGAATTGAATTTGTTACACTCCATAAAACCATTCATTAAAAAATTCTGCTCAGCACTGCTTTGGATCTTCACAGATTCCATTGTCACTGCTGAATCGTGAATGCTTTTTCTTAATGGCCAAAAGACAAGCATTTTAACTTCATATTCAGCAGAAAATTTTTGCAGCACTATCAGTATGGACAGAGTACTTTGCCTAGATGCTAATCAATCTTACACAAACCTGTTTGCATATTTGGATATAACTTCCCAAACGATGAATACATTCGAAAGTATTCGAAAGCTCGGAAAATATATTAAAGTTAGTCCACTTTGGCGTTTCATTGCCACGTTCCCAACAAGAAACCGTTTATTTATTTATATTTGAGGCCAAGGTCGAATATCAATATAATATGCTACATATATACTTTCGTACGTTTTAGGTGGATACATATGTCAAGAAAAACATTCAAATTTACGGATTTGAGTTGGTTAATTTTACCAATAGTCATATATCTTTTTGGAAGAAAATCGTTTCTGGACACCTTCGTAATGTGGAATTTTATTATTGCGTGTGGTTCGACATATTTAGGTTTTGTTGGCCTCAATGCAGGACATCATCATCCCGAGGTGTTTCATGATGGAGACACTCCTAGGTATTTAACACTTTCACTGTTTTTATTTATTAACTAGTAAGATTTGGAACGTTTAAATTAATCGAATTTCCTGAAGTTTAGTTGTTCCTAAGGGGTATATGGATACGAAAAAAACATGAGCTTCACAAAATTCAAAACTTTTATAACATTTAACCGGCTAAGTGACTTTGTAAAGGGGGATTGCTTATCTTGGATATTTTGGTGTTAAGCTTGGTGATCAGGATGAAACCTGGGCACCACATATTGTCTGTAAAACTTGTACAGAGCATCACTTCGATGACTGTTCAAGTGAACCAGATTTAGTCTCTGCAAGACGCCCCTTACTCAGAAGAAGTGCCGATTCCAACTTTTCACTAGTTACCAGAACTCTGTGAAGACACAAATTGATTCTCTGATCAGAATTCTGAGACTACTGAAGGTGACAGTGAGTTTGAAACGATATCATCAATTCCCCAATGTTTCAACCAAGATGAGTTAACACTAGAGATCTCAACCTGAATTACTGGCTTCCAGGTTGAACGAAAAAAATTTACTTGAACCAGGAACGAAAATTACATTTGATCGCACAAGGGAGTAAGATCTGCTACCTTTTTAATCTGAAGAACAAAATCTTGTATTTTGCCATGATATTAGAGAACTCCTGGTAAAAAAGACGCCCCTTACTCAGAAGAAGTGCCGATTCCATCTTTTCACCAGCTACCAGAACTATGTGAAGACACAAATTGTTTCTCTGATCAGAATTCTGACACTACTGAAGGTGACAGTGAGTTTGAAACGATATCATCAACTCCCCAATGTTTCAACCAAGATGAGTTAACACCAGACATCTCAACCTGAATTACTGGCTTCCAGGTTGAACGAAAAAAATTTACTTGAACCAGGAACGAAAATTACATTTGATCGCACAAGGGAGTAAGATCTGCCACCTTTTTACTCTGGAGAACAAAATCTTGTATTTTGCCATGATATTAGAGAACTCCTGGTAAAAAAGACGCCCCTTACTCAGAAGAAGTGCCGATTCCATCTTTTCACCAGCTACCAGAACTATGTGAAGACACAAATTGTTTCTCTGATCAGAATTCTGACACTACTGAAGGTGGCAGTGAGTTTGAAACGATATCATCAATTCCCCAATGTTTCAACCAAGATGAGTTAACACTAGAGATCTCAACCTGAATTACTGGCTTCCAGGTTGAAGGAAAAAAATTTACTTGAACCAGGAACGAAAATTACATTTGATCGCACAAGGGAGTAAGATCTGCCACCTTTTTACTCTGGAGAACAAAATCTTGTGTTTTGCCATGATATTAGAGAACTCCTGGTAAAAAAGACGTCCCTTACTCAGAAGAAGTGCCGATTCCAACTTTTCACCAGCTACCAGAACTCTGTGAGGACACAAATTGTTTCTCTGATCAGAATTCTGAGACTACTGAAGGTGGCAGTGAGTTTGAAACGATATCATCAACTCCCCAATGTTTCAACCAAGATGAGTTAACACCAGACATCTCAACCTGAATTACTGGCTTCCAGGTTGAAGGAAAAAAATTTACTTGAACCAGGAACGAAAATTACATTTGATCGCACAAGGGAGTAAGATCTGCCACCTTTTTACTCTGGAGAACAAAATCTTGTATTTTGCCATGATATTAGAGAACTCCTGGTAAAAAAGACGTCCCTTACTCAGAAGAAGTGCCGATTCCATCTTTTCACCAGCTACCAGAACTATGTGAAGACACAAATTGTTTCTCTGATCAGAATTCTGACACTACTGAAGGTGACAGTGAGTTTGAAACGATATCATCAACTCCCCAATGTTTCAACCAAGATGAGTTAACACTAGAGATCTCAACCTGAATTACTGACTTCCACGTTGAAGGAAAAAACCAGGAACGAAAATTACATTTGATCGCACAAGGGAGTAAGATCTGCTACCTTTTTAATCTGAAGAACAAAATCTTGTATTTTGCCATGCTATTAGAGAACTCCTGGTACAAGTGGGTCTTCCTCAATATTTTCCGGATGATTGGCGCCTATTTATTGACAGCTCAAAGCGAAGTTTGAAATGTGTTCTTCCACACAATGGAAACAAATATGGCTAAGCTCACTCAAGGAAAATGAATAGCTTTGGTTTAGCACCAATGGGTGATTTGTGTAGATTTCTCCTTGGACAACAAAGTGGCCACACCAACTATCCTTGTTTCTTGTACCTCTGAGACAAAACGCAGCACTGGGTTAGAAAATAGCGGCCTAGGAGAGAAAACATGGATGTTGGGGAAAGAAAATCATCTTTCCACAACTGCTTATCAAGCTGGGTCTAATGCAGCAGGTTGTAAAGGCTCTTGATAAGAATGGATCATGCTTTGCATATATAGGGAAAAAATACCTCAGCTGGGTAAAGAAAAAATTAAAGAAGGAATATTTGATGGCCCACAAATAAGACAGCTGATCAAAGACCCTGACTTCATAAATTCAATGATTGAGATTGAACAAAAAGCCTGGAATTGATTCGTTTCAGTTGTCCAACATTTTCTGATAATTTAGGCGACATTCGTAAGGGACAAGTTGAAAGATTTCACCAAGATACAAAATGTATGGAGGATCTGATCTGGTTGAGAGACACTAAGGGTGTACAGTGCTCGGGTAAGGGCGAGAAGGCAATTTGGATGAAGACAGGATTTCCAAATTGATAGTACATCACACTGTGGATATATAATTCCTTACCTTCACATAAAGTAACGCTAGAGATTTTAAAAGCAATTTCTTTTAAAGTTGATATAGCTTGGAATGAAATATCTCAAGAAAATGTTGACTACATTCTCGCAATTAAACCTAAAACCTAAACGAATCGGTGCTAAAGGAATCGCAGGTTTACAGCACGTTATTAAGTAATCTTTGTGAACGAAGCTCAGTTGGGTAATTTTAAATGTGAATGAATCACCATTGGTGATCTGGTGCTTGCTTGGGTAGAAACTTTAATGGAACAAGCAATTTATATTGTCGCTTGTCGCTTTTCAGATCTGAAAAATATGATTGGGGACTAGGCCAACTCGATGCTTTGATGGATCGCAAGGAGGTGACTGGTTCTCATTTCTTAGTCTTAACTAATTTTGGTGATCATGCTTTGCATCACTTTTTCCCTACTCTAGACCATGGACAATTGGAACACCTTTATCCTACTTTCAAGAATGTCCTAAAACGATTCAATGTAAATTTAAGAATGGTTTCGCAAATAGATACAATAAAAGGTAGTTTTCAACAGCTAGTTAGAGATAAAGCTAATTCATGTCCTCCGGATCTCAAGAAATATCCACTGGAAGAGAAAGAATATTAAGTTCTTATTTGTAATGCACTATGAATAAAATAAATCATTACTACCATTTATGGTATTTCTTTTTGTGATCAACCTTTTCAATAGTTGCTTTTTTTATGGCACATTCCATAGGTTAGGGCCCAGAATTGATCCCTGCGGCACTCCGATATATATAGACTTGATATGAGTATTTTGGTAGCAGTCCAAACTAAAATTTGGTTATTTTCCTTAGTGGGATCGCGATATTTGTGATCTCTCTAGCTTCAGAAAGCAATTTCTTTAGTTTTTGTATTGTAAAAATGATGTTCAATCGAGCTTTCCATATTAGAATTTGGCTTAAAAAGTATCTCCATGTGCTAGGCATTTGCTAGGACTTTCTCTTCCTTTTTCTCTTTTTGGTGGATTCGTTAAGGCTTTCTTTCCTTCCACTAGTCAAGCCACCTCCAACTTATATCATATCTTTCATGAGTTTCTGTTCGATTGCCATGTCAGTCCAAGCGCCTGACCAAAATTTGTTTGACCTTCGGATTGTGAAATAGCCTTCATTTGTGAATTTTTGGAATTGAAAGTTTTCCATTCTCTCTGCTTGGATAAATTGCTTGACAAGAGTCACCATGCTATAGTATTTAACCCAGAGCTGAGCTGTTGGATCTCTGCTTTGCAAATTGTGGACAGCTATCATAAATCGCTGCTTCACAGATTTGATTTCTACTAAGTCATCTGCTTCCAGAACCCTGGACTGGTCCACATCTGTTAGTACCCTGTCGACAACGGTTGGTTAATTCAATCAGACCCAGAATCAATTTGGCCAATGTCTGATGTGTCAATAAATGAACATGAGCAAGTGGAAGCCCCCAAGTTTTGCTATCACATCTTTCAATAGTGGATGCGTGCCCTTGTGGAGAATTTCATGTGCCTTCATATATAGTGCCTGGTCGAAGGTCACAAAATAGGTTGTTTGCTTGACACTATCGCATTCTCGACGAGCCTTGAGCAAGTTTGTGTAGACAGTGTCATCATGAGTTGGAGTGGCATTGATAAATGGCAGATATATTATTTTAGATCGTTGAAATTCTTTTTTTGCTGTGGCATTCTCCATTTAACCATTCCATCCTGGCAATTGTCTACAAATTGACTTCCCACGGAGCCTCAGGATGTTTGGAGCAGACTGAGATATGACTTCAATAGAAACCAAGGGCAGGGGATTAAGATCCTTGATTACAACTGTTTTCAAGCCACCTTGTGGGTTCTTCACAAATCTTTGAGGCTCAATCGAACCAGCACATGCTACCAACTGGGGAGTTAGGTTAGGTTGAGTTAGGTTAGGTATCTTGTAATGGTTAAATTTATGTTTTAAAAGTTTATGAACGGTTATGCGCAAGAAATCTAATTTAATGTATCAATATATCAAGCTCTAGTTCTAGCTCTAGCTCGAGCTCTATGTCCGCGGTAGAACTCACCTGACACTTCACAAATGTTCATGTCAATTTGGTGACAAGTCAAATGATACTAGAATTTTGCATTATTTATTATTTTAATTAATGACGACACTGATACATTAAACATAATATATATTTATTCATATGTTAAGAAATATACACCAATTCTCAATATTTTGTATTGAAGTAAAATCTAGAATAAAGGAAATGACTTGGAAGTAAATCTGCATAATCTGTGGACGTATGTAACGTACAAAAAATTTAACGGAGCGTAAACGATGGCAATAAACAGAATAGTTGAAGACTGTTGAAAGAATGCAGGTAATGTCTGAGCTACGAAGATATAGTGAAAAAAAAAACAGGCAAAGAAGCAAATAGAGAACCACATTACATAATATAAGCCATTCCAGTATTCGAAATTATATTTCAATTCACTATATAATTAATAAAATACAGAATCAATCTATTATATTAATATGTATTTCAATAGGTACCAAAAATCCTGATTTTTGATATGATACAATTCCATTCCAAATTACAAAATTAGTCGACGATATATTGGATTATCGGATCCTCTTTGATTACTCAAAAGTTGAGATAGAGTATAAAAGTCATTCTTATTTGGTCCATTTATATATCTTAGTTCTCTTGTTGGGTCGAGGCTCTTTCGTTTTGATATCTGAAACAAAAACCAATAAATTTTTCAAAATTTATTTATAGTTTATTTGCCAACAATTGCGGAGGCTGTAAATCATATTTTGACTGTTATAATCTTTCAATCATGCGGCAAGCAGTCATGGGAATTATATTTTTCGGTACTCGAAAATTATTTTATTTTACACAAAAATTACAATAATTTATTATGTTATGGAACAAATACAATTTATATTACGAAGGAACTAACTATATTCATTCTCGAATGAACAATATTCATTCTTAAAGTTATTTATAATAAAATAAATGCTGACAAATATTTATGAAATTTAATCTTATGTATTAAAAAAATTGATGATTTCCATTCCGAGTCCGTTCAGGCGTTCTACTCATCCGATTTGCTTCATTTTTTTTTTCAATGAAAGGTATTGATGCACAGATCAACCACCAACCATCGGATTTCATCGAATTTTCACCATTCTCAAGTTATTTCCCCCTGCACATTACTTATGGGAGTTTTTCACATACACACGTTCTATCCTCAATATGTCAGGTTCTATTCAAGATAGAGACTTCGTTTTGGTTTAAGAACACTCGTTGAAACACCTTCTTTCTTTTGAGTTTTCGAACACTTAAATCGGTTGAGTTGGAGAGGAGCTAGACGCGGACATTCAATGTGGAGTTATGGATTTTTGTAGGTTTTTGGCATACACACGTTCTATCCTCAATATCTCAGGTTCTATTCAAGATAGAGACTTCGTTTTGGTTTAAGAACACTCGTTGAAACACCTTCTTTCTTTTGAGTTTTCGAACACTTAAATCGGTTGAGTTGGAGAGGAGCTAGACGCGGACATTCAATGTGGAGTTATGGATTTTTGTAGGTTTTTGGCATACACACGTTCTATCCTCAATATCTCAGGTTCTATTCCAGATAGAGACTTCGTTTTGGTTTAAGAACACTCGTTGAAACACCTTCTTTCTTTTGAGTTTTCGAACACTTAAATCGGTTGAGTTGGAGAGGAGCTAGACGCGGACATTCAATGTGGAGTTATGGATTTTTGTAGGTTTTTGGCATACACACGTTCTATCCTCAATATCTCAGGTTCTATTCCAGATAGAGACTTCGTTTTGGTTTAAGAACACTCGTTGAAACACCTTCTTTCTTTTGAGTTTTCGAACACTTAAATCGGTTGAGTTGGAGAGGAGCTAGACGCGGACATTCAATGTGGAGTTATGGATTTTTGTAGGTTTTTGGCATACACACGTTCTATCCTCAATATCTCAGGTTCTATTCAAGATAGAGACTTCGTTTTGGTTTAAGAACACTCGTTGAAACACCTTCTTTCTTTTGAGTTTTCGAACACTTAAATCGGTTGAGTTGGAGAGGAGCTAGACGCGGACATTCAATGTGGAGTTATGGATTTTTGTAGGTTTTTGGCATACACACGTTCTATCCTCAATATCTCAGGTTCTATTCCAGATAGAGACTTCGTTTTGCTTTAAGAACACTCGTTGAAACACCTTCTTTCTTTTGAGTTTTCGAACACTTAAATCGGTTGAGTTGGAGAGGAGCTAGACGCGGACATTCAATGTGGAGTTATGGATTTTTGTAGGTTTTTGGCATACACACGTTCTATCCTCAATATCTCAGGTTCTATTCAAGATAGAGACTTCGTTTTGGTTTAAGAACACTCGTTGAAACACCTTCTTTCTTTTGAGTTTTCGAACACTTAAATCGGTTGAGTTGGAGAGGAGCTAGACGCGGACATTCAATGTGGAGTTATGGATTTTTGTAGGTTTTTGGCATACACACGTTCTATCCTCAATATCTCAGGTTCTATTCCAGATAGAGACTTCGTTTTGCTTTAAGAACACTCGTTGAAACACCTTCTTTCTTTTGAGTTTTCGAACACTTAAATCGGTTGAGTTGGAGAGGAGCTAGACGCGGACATTCAATGTGGAGTTATGGATTTTTGTAGGTTTTTGGCATACACACGTTCTATCCTCAATATCTCAGGTTCTATTCAAGATAGAGACTTCGTTTTGGTTTAAGAACACTCGTTGAAACACCTTCTTTCTTTTGAGTTTTCGAACACTTAAATCGGTTGAGTTGGAGAGGAGCTAGACGCGGACATTCAATGTGGAGTTATGGATTTTTGTAGGTTTTTGGCATACACACGTTCTATCCTCAATATCTCAGGTTCTATTCCAGATAGAGACTTCGTTTTGCTTTAAGAACACTCGTTGAAACACCTTCTTTCTTTTGAGTTTTCGAACACTTAAATCGGTTGAGTTGGAGAGGAGCTAGACGCGGACATTCAATGTGGAGTTATGGATTTTTGTAGGTTTTTGGCATACACACGTTCTATCCTCAATATCTCAGGTTCTATTCCAGATAGAGACTTCGTTTTGGTTTAAGAACACTCGTTGAAACACCTTCTTTCTTTTGAGTTTTCGAACACTTAAATCGGTTGAGTTGGAGAGGAGCTAGACGCGGACATTCAATGTGGAGTTATGGATTTTTGTAGGTGTTTTTGGCAATTTTTCTACATTCAAAGATCTATATCTCAGGTTCTATTCTATTATAATGATTTCTGATGAAATTTTGCGTTTTATTTTAGAGAATCTTCTGGAATTTTCTTCATGTAACTTGGGAAAATTTTTTCAACTTGTAATTTTCCCTTATTATACCAAGCTTTTGAATGATTTTGCATCCATTTTCAAGGCTGTGATCGATACCAGAAGAAACTGGTTTCTAAAATAACGATTTTGTAAGCTATTGGAAACTTTCTTGTATATTAAGATTATAAACCGAAACAAATATGGCGAATTTTCACAGATACCCAAATAATTCAAATTTTCCCGTGAACTAAATAATCTTTGTAGCAATTCTGAAATCTAGTTTTGAGGTTTTGAAATGAAAAATGTTTTCCTTTTGAGAAATTTCATGAAAACTAATCTTACTAGTTCCTGTTGATTTGTTGTTAACTCATTTTCAATATTAGAAGTGGAAGTTTGATTAAAAATGATTTTCCCCTCTTTTTTTTCATAAAATGTTGAAGATTCCAATTGAAAGAATAATAGAAACGTCCATTCAATCCAGACAAGAAGGTTGAAAAATTACTGTATGACGAAAACAAATAAAAAATTCAATTCTTATCATAAAATCAATTTTTTTGAAGACACATAAACAAAATTTGGTCCTCAAGATATTTAAACTTCAATACGTGTCACAAAAACGATCAGTGATGATAAGTTTGGCTGATACATAGGACAGACATCTCAATATTTGGAAAATAGACTAAGAAGTCATCAATACGATAAAAAAAAATAGAACTGCTTTAACGAACCATGAAATATCAAAAAAAAACATAAATAAAGATTCAAAAATTATTGAAACGGAATCTATTAAACGAAAAAGAGAATTTTTAGAAATGAAAAAGACTGAAATAAACTGAAACGTCAATTTTAATTTTCTAAATGTTTAAAAATTAGTTTTGAATAAATTTATACATAAAAACGCTTCTAAATGTTTAAAAATTAGTTTTTGTTATTAATTTTTGAAACATAGAAATTGAAGTTTCATTTTCAATAATTTACTTATTCGTAGAACCACTCAAAATCCATCCAAACATTATAATATTTGCAAAAGAATAGGGCACACGTTAGATAGCAAAAATTTGGTGATTATTGGTGAAAATCCAAATTCAATTTCGATTGAATTCGAGACGGACTCAACTTTCAAGCGATTTTCACAATTATATCCTTACCATGAACCGTTTGCTCCTTCCATCTACTCCAAATCCTCGCCATCTATCTTTGACTTCCACATCTTCCGGACTACTCTCGTATAAATACTTAGGGTCCGAATCTTTGTCAAACGAAGAAGTGTGAGAATAAACGACGGGAGTATTCAACCAGTTTTCATCATCTTGTTCTTGTAACTGATCCGTGTCTACTGTTGGCTCAAATCTAGTCCAAGGATAACGATAATTATCACTTTGAGGAATTTGATGTTGACGACTATTTTCATAAAGAGACAGTAGCGTTAAGACTTCTTCTGGTGAAAGTTCAACATCTCGTTTTAGCCGCGACTGGAACCTGCACAAAATATGTGTTAGAGAAATGAAACAGATTACTATTAAAAAGTAACGCCTAAAGGCCCTTTCACACCAAACGAATCCGAATCAAGTTGAATCTGATTGACCGAGATTCGGCTTCGAGGGCTCCGTTTAAAGGAACTCTTTTCCCGCCTTCAGACCGGACGAATCTGGTTCAATCAGGTTTGATTCGAGGTCGCACTTGATTCAGCTGGCGAAGAATTATTCAGGTTGATTCAGCTGGTGTGAAAGAGTGGAGATGACGAATCAGATTCAGCTTGATTCGGAGTGATCCAGATTGAGTCAGAGCAGGCCACAGGTTTTTCCAGCAATGTCAAATTTCTTCCAGCATTCCATAACATTCGTATCAGGATTACATTCCATATTATCCAATATGATTCTGATGTAATAGAGCTTAAAGGTCTGTATAATTCCTTGGTCCATAGGTTGAAGCGAAGCCGTCGTGTTGGGAGGTAAAAATGACACTTTTATATTTAGATTCATAGTTTCAAGTTAGCGAGGATCACCTGGTGCATTGTCCAAAAGTAGAAGTGCTTTAAAGTCTAAATGCTTTCTTATTAGCGCGCCAAAACAATGACGGGTTGTCCTTGTTTTGATTTTTTAAAGCCCGAGGATTAAACGATCTGTGAAGTATCAGTGGTTTAATGACACAATCTCCAGATGCATTCGAACATAGCAGCTGCGTAACTCTATCCTTTGCTGCCTTAAATCCAGACTTTTCGCTTTTAGAAACGAATGTTTTGTTTGGGCATTCTCTTCCAAAACACGCAGTTTCGTCTGCATTAAATCCTTGCTCAGGTTTGTTCCTCCATCAGCTACTACAAATTCATCTGGATATCTTTTACCATAGAACGGACCAGCAACATTTAAAGTATGTCGTCGGCAATATCATTTAACAACTTTAGGCAAAGTTTTGACGCCGTGTCACATACTATTTAGTTTTCTAGCTGAAATGCTGCGAAAATTATTTAATTTTTGTTCCATAGTCTAGATTCTTCTGTTATAAAATATTACAAAACAAAGTTGGACGACAAATTTGTTTCGTTACTTAGTCCTGACCCGGCTTACAACGCTGGAATATCGATCCAGCGCAACGAGACGTGAAAGTATTAAAATGAGGTAGACGGTCTGTTTTTCCAGTTGTCACCTAGTCAACCAAACAATAATGGCAGGTTGAAACACGTGCTGTTTGTAAAACGTTGCCGTTAAAAGTTTTATTTCAACACCCACGTATTTGTCGGAGGTTGCTTATCTAAATTAAAAGCGGCCAATGAGAAATAAAAAATTCGTACAACACGGTAGGTTCATGGTTTTTATGTAGATGGAATTTCGGTCACTGTACAAACACACCGACTAACTGAAGATCGGAACCAATTCTCCATTTGAAACAAGTAAATAGCCCGTGAGAAACAAAGCGTTTTTGTAAATTAGTACCTTTATTATTCTGAATATATAAAAGAAGTCCTTTCTGTATTGTTAAGGCTCGAAAAATTCAAAACACTCGCTGAAACACCTTCTTTCTTTCGAGTTTTTGAACATTTAAATCGGTTGAGTTGGAGAGGAGCTAGGCGCGGACATTTAATGTGGAGTTATGGATTTTTGTAGGTTTTTAGCATACACACGTTCTATCCTCAATATCTCAGGTTTTATTCAAGATAGAGACTTCGTTTTGGTTTAAGAACACTCGCTGAAACATCCTCTTTCTTTTGAGTTTTTGAACACTTAAATCGGTAGAGTTGGAGAGGAGCTAGGCGCGGACATTTAATGTGGAGTTATGGATTTTTGTAGGTTTTTAGCATACACACGTTCTATCCTCAATATCTCAGGTTCTATTCTAGATAGAGACTTCGTTTTGGTTTAAGAACACTCGCTGAAACATCCTCTTTCTTTTGAGTTTTTGAACACTTAAATCGGTTGAGTTGGAGAGGAGCTAGGCGCGGACATTTAATGTGGAGTTATGGATTTTTGTAGGTTTTTAGCATACACACGTTCTATCCTCAATATCTCAGGTTTTATTCAAGATAAAGACATCGTTTTGGTTTAAGAACACTCGCTGAAACATCCTCTTTCTTTTGAGTTTTTGAACACTTAAATCGGTAGAGTTGGAGAGGAGCTAGGCGCGGACATTTAATGTGGAGTTATGGATTTTTGTAGGTTTTTGGCATACACACGTTCTATCCTCAATATCTCAGGTTTTATTCAAGATAGAGACTTCGTTTTGGTTTAAGAACACTCGCTGAAACATCCTCTTTCTTTTGAGTTTTTGAACACTTAAATCGGTAGAGTTGGAGAGGAGCTAGGCGCGGACATTTAATGTGGAGTTATGGATTTTTGTAGGTTTTTAGCATACACACGTTCTATCCTCAATATCTCAGGTTTTATTCAAGATAGAGACTTCGTTTTGGTTTAAGAACACTCGCTGAAACATCCTCTTTCTTTTGAGTTTTTGAACACTTAAATCGGTAGAGTTGGAGAGGAGCTAGGCGCGGACATTTAATGTGGAGTTATGGATTTTTGTAGGTTTTTAGCATACACACGTTCTATCCTCAATATCTCAGGTTTTATTCAAGATAGAGACTTCGTTTTGGTTTAAGAACACTCGCTGAAACATCCTCTTTCTTTTGAGTTTTTGAACACTTAAATCGGTAGAGTTGGAGAGGAGCTAGGCGCGGACATTTAATGTGGAGTTATGGATTTTTGTAGGTTTTTGGCATACACACGTTCTATCCTCAATATCTCAGGTTTTATTCAAGATAGAGACTTCGTTTTGGTTTAAGAACACTCGCTGAAACATCCTCTTTCTTTTGAGTTTTTGAACACTTAAATCGGTAGAGTTGGAGAGGAGCTAGGCGCGGACATTTAATGTGGAGTTATGGATTTTTGTAGGTTTTTAGCATACACACGTTCTATCCTCAATATCTCAGGTTCTATTCTAGATAGAGACTTCGTTTTGGTTTAAGAACACTCGCTGAAACATCCTCTTTCTTTTGAGTTTTTGAACACTTAAATCGGTAGAGTTGGAGAGGAGCTAGGCGCGGACATTTAATGTGGAGTTATGGATTTTTGTAGGTTTTTAGCATACACACGTTCTATCCTCAATATCTCAGGTTCTATTCTAGATAGAGACTTCGTTTTGGTTTAAGAACACTCGCTGAAACATCCTCTTTCTTTTGAGTTTTTGAACACTTAAATCGGTAGAGTTGGAGAGGAGCTAGGCGCGGACATTTAATGTGGAGTTATGGATTTTTGTAGGTTTTTGGCATACACACGTTCTATCCTCAATATCTCAGGTTTTATTCAAGATAGAGACTTCGTTTTGGTTTAAGAACACTCGCTGAAACATCTTCTTTCTTTTGAGTTTTTGAACACTTAAATCGGTAGAGTTGGAGAGGAGCTAGGCGCGGACATTTAATGTGGAGTTATGGTTTTTTGTAGGTTTTTAGCATACACACGTTCTATCCTCAATATCTCAGGTTTTATTCAAGATAGAGACTTCGTTTTGGTTTAAGAACACTCGCTGAAACATCCTCTTTCTTTTGAGTTTTTGAACACTTAAATCGGTAGAGTTGGAGAGGAGCTAGGCGCGGACATTTAATGTGGAGTTATGGATTTTTGTAGGTTTTTAGCATACACACGTTCTATCCTCAATATCTCAGGTTTTATTCAAGATAGAGACTTCGTTTTGGTTTAAGAACACTCGCTGAAACATCCTCTTTCTTTTGAGTTTTTGAACACTTAAATCGGTAGAGTTGGAGAGGAGCTAGGCGCGGACATTTAATGTGGAGTTATGGATTTTTGTAGGTTTTTGGCATACACACGTTCTATCCTCAATATCTCAGGTTTTATTCAAGATAGAGACTTCGTTTTGGTTTAAGAACACTCGCTGAAACATCCTCTTTCTTTTGAGTTTTTGAACACTTAAATCGGTAGAGTTGGAGAGGAGCTAGGCGCGGACATTTAATGTGGAGTTATGGATTTTTGTAGGTTTTTAGCATACACACGTTCTATCCTCAATATCTCAGGTTCTATTCTAGATAGAGACTTCGTTTTGGTTTAAGAACACTCGCTGAAACATCCTCTTTCTTTTGAGTTTTTGAACACTTAAATCGGTAGAGTTGGAGAGGAGCTAGGCGCGGACATTTAATGTGGAGTTATGGATTTTTGTAGGTTTTTGGCATACACACGTTCTATCCTCAATATCTCAGGTTTTATTCAAGATAGAGACTTCGTTTTGGTTTAAGAACACTCGCTGAAACATCCTCTTTCTTTTGAGTTTTTGAACACTTAAATCGGTAGAGTTGGAGAGGAGCTAGGCGCGGACATTTAATGTGGAGTTATGGATTTTTGTAGGTTTTTGGCATACACACGTTCTATCCTCAATATCTCAGGTTTTATTCAAGATAGAGACTTCGTTTTGGTTTAAGAACACTCGCTGAAACATCCTCTTTCTTTTGAGTTTTTGAACACTTAAATCGGTAGAGTTGGAGAGGAGCTAGGCGCGGACATTTAATGTGGAGTTATGGATTTTTGTAGGTTTTTAGCATACACACGTTCTATCCTCAATATCTCAGGTTCTATTCTAGATAGAGACTTCGTTTTGGTTTAAGAACACTCGCTGAAACATCCTCTTTCTTTTGAGTTTTTGAACACTTAAATCGGTAGAGTTGGAGAGGAGCTAGGCGCGGACATTTAATGTGGAGTTATGGATTTTTGTAGGTTTTTAGCATACACACGTTCTATCCTCAATATCTCAGGTTCTATTCTAGATAGAGACTTCGTTTTGGTTTAAGAACACTCGCTGAAACATCCTCTTTCTTTTGAGTTTTTGAACACTTAAATCGGTTGAGTTGGAGAGGAGCTAGGCGCGGACATTTAATGTGGAGTTATGGATTTTTGTAGGTTTTTAGCATACACACGTTCTATCCTCAATATCTCAGGTTCTATTCAAGCTAGAGACTTCGTTTTGGTTTAAGAACACTCGCTGAAACATCCTCTTTCTTTTGAGTTTTTGAACATTTAAATCGGTAGAGTTGGAGAGGAGCTAGGCGCGGACATTTAATGTGGAGTTATGGATTTTTGTAGGTTTTTAGCATACACACGTTCTATCCTCAATATCTCAGGTTCTATTCTAGATAGAGACTTCGTTTTGGTTTAAGAACACTCGCTGAAACATCCTCTTTCTTTTGAGTTTTTGAACACTTAAATCGGTAGAGTTGGAGAGGAGCTAGGCGCGGACATTTAATGTGGAGTTATGGATTTTTGTAGGTTTTTAGCATACACACGTTCTATCCTCAATATCTCAGGTTCTATTCTAGATAGAGACTTCGTTTTGGTTTAAGAACACTCGCTGAAACATCCTCTTTCTTTTGAGTTTTTGAACACTTAAATCGGTTGAGTTGGAGAGGAGCTAGGCGCGGACATTTAATGTGGAGTTATGGATTTTTGTAGGTTTTTAGCATACACACGTTCTATCCTCAATATCTCAGGTTCTATTCAAGCTAGAGACTTCGTTTTGGTTTAAGAACACTCGCTGAAACATCCTCTTTCTTTTGAGTTTTTGAACATTTAAATCGGTAGAGTTGGAGAGGAGCTAGGCGCGGACATTTAATGTGGAGTTATGGATTTTTGTAGGTATTTTAGCATACACACGTTCTATCCTCAATATCTCAGGTTCTATTCTAGATAGAGACTTCGTTTTGGTTTAAGAACACTCGCTGAAACATCCTCTTTCTTTTGAGTTTTTGAACACTTAAATCGGTTGAGTTGGAGAGGAGCTAGTCGCGGACATTCATTGTGGAGTTATGGATTTTTGTAGGTTTTTGACATACACACGTTCTATCCTCAATATCTCAGGTTCTATTCAAGCTAGAGACTTCGTTTTGGTTTAAGAACACTCGCTGAAACATCCTCTTTCTTTTGAGTTTTTGAACACTTAAATCGGTTGAGTTGGAGAGGAGCTAGGCGCGGACATTTAATGTGGAGTTATGGATTTTTGTAGGTTTTTAGCATACACACGTTCTATCCTCAATATCTCAGGTTCTATTCAAGCTAGAGACTTCGTTTTGGTTTAAGAACACTCGCTGAAACATCCTCTTTCTTTTGAGTTTTTGAACATTTAAATCGGTAGAGTTGGAGAGGAGCTAGGCGCGGACATTTAATGTGGAGTTATGGATTTTTGTAGGTATTTTAGCATACACACGTTCTATCCTCAATATCTCAGGTTCTATTCTAGATAGAGACTTCGTTTTGGTTTAAGAACACTCGCTGAAACATCCTCTTTCTTTTGAGTTTTTGAACACTTAAATCGGTTGAGTTGGAGAGGAGCTAGTCGCGGACATTCAATGTGGAGTTATGGATTTTTGTAGGTTTTTGACATACACACGTTCTATCCTCAATATCTCAGGTTCTATTCAAGATAGAGACTTCGTTTTGGTTTAAGAACACTCGCTGAAACATCCTCTTTCTTTTGAGTTTTTGAACACTTAAATCGGTTGAGTTGGAGAGGAGCTAGGCGCGGACATTTAATGTGGAGTTATGGATTTTTGTAGGTTTTTAGCATACACACGTTCTATCCTCAATATCTCAGGTTCTATTCAAGCTAGAGACTTCGTTTTGGTTTAAGAACACTCGCTGAAACATCCTCTTTCTTTTGAGTTTTTGAACACTTAAATCGGTTGAGTTGGAGAGGAGCTAGGCGCGGACATTTAATGTGGAGTTATGGATTTTTGTAGGTTTTTAGCATACACACGTTCTATCCTCAATATCTCAGGTTTTATTCAAGATAGAGACTTCGTTTTGGTTTAAGAACACTCGCTGAAACATCCTCTTTCTTTTGAGTTTTTGAACACTTAAATCGGTAGAGTTGGAGAGGAGCTAGGCGCGGACATTTAATGTGGAGTTATGGATTTTTGTAGGTTTTTGGCATACACACGTTCTATCCTCAATATCTCAGGTTTTATTCAAGATAGAGACTTCGTTTTGGTTTAAGAACACTCGCTGAAACATCCTCTTTCTTTTGAGTTTTTGAACACTTAAATCGGTAGAGTTGGAGAGGAGCTAGGCGCGGACATTTAATGTGGAGTTATGGATTTTTGTAGGTTTTTAGCATACACACGTTCTATCCTCAATATCTCAGGTTCTATTCTAGATAGAGACTTCGTTTTGGTTTAAGAACACTCGCTGAAACATCCTCTTTCTTTTGAGTTTTTGAACACTTAAATCGGTAGAGTTGGAGAGGAGCTAGGCGCGGACATTTAATGTGGAGTTATGGATTTTTGTAGGTTTTTGGCATACACACGTTCTATCCTCAATATCTCAGGTTTTATTCAAGATAGAGACTTCGTTTTGGTTTAAGAACACTCGCTGAAACATCCTCTTTCTTTTGAGTTTTTGAACACTTAAATCGGTAGAGTTGGAGAGGAGCTAGGCGCGGACATTTAATGTGGAGTTATGGATTTTTGTAGGTTTTTGGCATACACACGTTCTATCCTCAATATCTCAGGTTTTATTCAAGATAGAGACTTCGTTTTGGTTTAAGAACACTCGCTGAAACATCCTCTTTCTTTTGAGTTTTTGAACACTTAAATCGGTAGAGTTGGAGAGGAGCTAGGCGCGGACATTTAATGTGGAGTTATGGATTTTTGTAGGTTTTTAGCATACACACGTTCTATCCTCAATATCTCAGGTTCTATTCTAGATAGAGACTTCGTTTTGGTTTAAGAACACTCGCTGAAACATCCTCTTTCTTTTGAGTTTTTGAACACTTAAATCGGTAGAGTTGGAGAGGAGCTAGGCGCGGACATTTAATGTGGAGTTATGGATTTTTGTAGGTTTTTAGCATACACACGTTCTATCCTCAATATCTCAGGTTCTATTCTAGATAGAGACTTCGTTTTGGTTTAAGAACACTCGCTGAAACATCCTCTTTCTTTTGAGTTTTTGAACACTTAAATCGGTTGAGTTGGAGAGGAGCTAGGCGCGGACATTTAATGTGGAGTTATGGATTTTTGTAGGTTTTTAGCATACACACGTTCTATCCTCAATATCTCAGGTTCTATTCAAGCTAGAGACTTCGTTTTGGTTTAAGAACACTCGCTGAAACATCCTCTTTCTTTTGAGTTTTTGAACATTTAAATCGGTAGAGTTGGAGAGGAGCTAGGCGCGGACATTTAATGTGGAGTTATGGATTTTTGTAGGTTTTTAGCATACACACGTTCTATCCTCAATATCTCAGGTTCTATTCTAGATAGAGACTTCGTTTTGGTTTAAGAACACTCGCTGAAACATCCTCTTTCTTTTGAGTTTTTGAACACTTAAATCGGTAGAGTTGGAGAGGAGCTAGGCGCGGACATTTAATGTGGAGTTATGGATTTTTGTAGGTTTTTAGCATACACACGTTCTATCCTCAATATCTCAGGTTCTATTCTAGATAGAGACTTCGTTTTGGTTTAAGAACACTCGCTGAAACATCCTCTTTCTTTTGAGTTTTTGAACACTTAAATCGGTTGAGTTGGAGAGGAGCTAGGCGCGGACATTTAATGTGGAGTTATGGATTTTTGTAGGTTTTTAGCATACACACGTTCTATCCTCAATATCTCAGGTTCTATTCAAGCTAGAGACTTCGTTTTGGTTTAAGAACACTCGCTGAAACATCCTCTTTCTTTTGAGTTTTTGAACATTTAAATCGGTAGAGTTGGAGAGGAGCTAGGCGCGGACATTTAATGTGGAGTTATGGATTTTTGTAGGTATTTTAGCATACACACGTTCTATCCTCAATATCTCAGGTTCTATTCTAGATAGAGACTTCGTTTTGGTTTAAGAACACTCGCTGAAACATCCTCTTTCTTTTGAGTTTTTGAACACTTAAATCGGTTGAGTTGGAGAGGAGCTAGTCGCGGACATTCATTGTGGAGTTATGGATTTTTGTAGGTTTTTGACATACACACGTTCTATCCTCAATATCTCAGGTTCTATTCAAGCTAGAGACTTCGTTTTGGTTTAAGAACACTCGCTGAAACATCCTCTTTCTTTTGAGTTTTTGAACACTTAAATCGGTTGAGTTGGAGAGGAGCTAGGCGCGGACATTTAATGTGGAGTTATGGATTTTTGTAGGTTTTTAGCATACACACGTTCTATCCTCAATATCTCAGGTTCTATTCAAGCTAGAGACTTCGTTTTGGTTTAAGAACACTCGCTGAAACATCCTCTTTCTTTTGAGTTTTTGAACATTTAAATCGGTAGAGTTGGAGAGGAGCTAGGCGCGGACATTTAATGTGGAGTTATGGATTTTTGTAGGTATTTTAGCATACACACGTTCTATCCTCAATATCTCAGGTTCTATTCTAGATAGAGACTTCGTTTTGGTTTAAGAACACTCGCTGAAACATCCTCTTTCTTTTGAGTTTTTGAACACTTAAATCGGTTGAGTTGGAGAGGAGCTAGTCGCGGACATTCAATGTGGAGTTATGGATTTTTGTAGGTTTTTGACATACACACGTTCTATCCTCAATATCTCAGGTTCTATTCAAGATAGAGACTTCGTTTTGGTTTAAGAACACTCGCTGAAACATCCTCTTTCTTTTGAGTTTTTGAACACTTAAATCGGTTGAGTTGGAGAGGAGCTAGGCGCGGACATTTAATGTGGAGTTATGGATTTTTGTAGGTTTTTAGCATACACACGTTCTATCCTCAATATCTCAGGTTCTATTCAAGCTAGAGACTTCGTTTTGGTTTAAGAACACTCGCTGAAACATCCTCTTTCTTTTGAGTTTTTGAACACTTAAATCGGTTGAGTTGGAGAGGAGCTAGGCGCGGACATTTAATGTGGAGTTATGGATTTTTGTAGGTTTTTAGCATACACACGTTCTATCCTCAATATCTCAGGTTCTATTCAAGCTAGAGACTTCGTTTTGGTTTAAGAACACTCGCTGAAACATCCTCTTTCTTTTGAGTTTTTGAACATTTAAATCGGTAGAGTTGGAGAGGAGCTAGGCGCGGACATTTAATGTGGAGTTATGGATTTTTGTAGGTTTTTAGCATACACACGTTCTATCCTCAATATCTCAGGTTCTATTCTAGATAGAGACTTCGTTTTGGTTTAAGAACACTCGCTGAAACATCCTCTTTCTTTTGAGTTTTTGAACACTTAAATCGGTAGAGTTGGAGAGGAGCTAGGCGCGGACATTTAATGTGGAGTTATGGATTTTTGTAGGTTTTTAGCATACACACGTTCTATCCTCAATATCTCAGGTTCTATTCTAGATAGAGACTTCGTTTTGGTTTAAGAACACTCGCTGAAACATCCTCTTTCTTTTGAGTTTTTGAACACTTAAATCGGTTGAGTTGGAGAGGAGCTAGGCGCGGACATTTAATGTGGAGTTATGAATTTTTGTAGGTTTTTAGCATACACACGTTCTATCCTCAATATCTCAGGTTCTATTCAAGCTAGAGACTTCGTTTTGGTTTAAGAACACTCGCTGAAACATCCTCTTTCTTTTGAGTTTTTGAACATTTAAATCGGTAGAGTTGGAGAGGAGCTAGGCGCGGACATTTAATGTGGAGTTATGGATTTTTGTAGGTATTTTAGCATACACACGTTCTATCCTCAATATCTCAGGTTCTATTCTAGATAGAGACTTCGTTTTGGTTTAAGAACACTCGCTGAAACATCCTCTTTCTTTTGAGTTTTTGAACACTTAAATCGGTTGAGTTGGAGAGGAGCTAGTCGCGGACATTCATTGTGGAGTTATGGATTTTTGTAGGTTTTTGACATACACACGTTCTATCCTCAATATCTCAGGTTCTATTCAAGCTAGAGACTTCGTTTTGGTTTAAGAACACTCGCTGAAACATCCTCTTTCTTTTGAGTTTTTGAACACTTAAATCGGTTGAGTTGGAGAGGAGCTAGGCGCGGACATTTAATGTGGAGTTATGGATTTTTGTAGGTTTTTAGCATACACACGTTCTATCCTCAATATCTCAGGTTCTATTCAAGCTAGAGACTTCGTTTTGGTTTAAGAACACTCGCTGAAACATCCTCTTTCTTTTGAGTTTTTGAACATTTAAATCGGTAGAGTTGGAGAGGAGCTAGGCGCGGACATTTAATGTGGAGTTATGGATTTTTGTAGGTATTTTAGCATACACACGTTCTATCCTCAATATCTCAGGTTCTATTCTAGATAGAGACTTCGTTTTGGTTTAAGAACACTCGCTGAAACATCCTCTTTCTTTTGAGTTTTTGAACACTTAAATCGGTTGAGTTGGAGAGGAGCTAGTCGCGGACATTCAATGTGGAGTTATGGATTTTTGTAGGTTTTTGACATACACACGTTCTATCCTCAATATCTCAGGTTCTATTCAAGATAGAGACTTCGTTTTGGTTTAAGAACACTCGCTGAAACATCCTCTTTCTTTTGAGTTTTTGAACACTTAAATCGGTTGAGTTGGAGAGGAGCTAGGCGCGGACATTTAATGTGGAGTTATGGATTTTTGTAGGTTTTTAGCATACACACGTTCTATCCTCAATATCTCAGGTTCTATTCAAGCTAGAGACTTCGTTTTGGTTTAAGAACACTCGCTGAAACATCCTCTTTCTTTTGAGTTTTTGAACACTTAAATCGGTTGAGTTGGAGAGGAGCTAGGCGCGGACATTTAATGTGGAGTTATGGATTTTTGTAGGTTTTTGGCATACACACGTTCTATCCTCAATATCTCAGGTTCTATTCCAGATAGAGACTTCGTTTTGCTTTAAGAACACTCGTTGAAACATCCTCTTTCTTTTGAGTTTTTGAACATTTAAATCGGTAGAGTTGGAGAGGAGCTAGGCGCGGACATTCAATGTGAAATTATGGATTTTTGTAGGTGTTTTTGGCAATTTTTCTACATTCAAAGATCTATATCTCAGGTTCTAATATAGCTACAGAGTTCTTTTTGGTTTAAGAACAAAAAACCCTTTCTCCTCGAAGGGTTGTGCAGCCTTACGTTATCCCCCTCCTTAAAATCGACGCCTGTGGCTTCCGTGTCGTATCATTTTTTCATTCTGTCACTGGCAACTTGAAGATGAATTCGAAGCCAATTCGTATGTGTCATCCGTTCTTCTCCAGGTCGAAAGCCAAATTCTTGGATACATTTCACGTCCAAACAGGATTTTCACAGGTGTTTCACCGGTGGACTCGTTAATAGTCGATCGAGAAGCCATTGCAAATAGGGACAGATGCTGATCCCAATCTCTCTGGTGGTTGGAAACTACTATAGACATATATCTGCCAATGGTCCTGTTCATTCTTTCAACTATTACATCTGATTGTAGATTTCCTGGAACACATGGCTCTCGAAGTTCTTTCCTTCATCATCGCTGTGAACTTCATGGGCACAAAATATTGGCTGATAAATTCTCTCATAATACTTCCGCAACAGTTGTGGCCTCTTGATTCGGGATCCAGCACACTCCCACTCATTTTGTAAAGTAGTTCATCACGACTAGGATGTATTTACCAACACTATCTGTCGTTGGAAATGGTCCAGCGATATCTGAAGCAATCCAGTGCTTCCCATGCCTTTCTCTTGAACATACATACATACATTACACCAGTCCTTCAAATAGTAGGAACTATTCATCCAATAAAACCTTTCACGGACTCGCTGAAGGGGTTTCTTCACTCCCAAATGGCCTCCCGATGGACTGTCGAGTCATATCTTCAGTACTTCGACTAGTCTAGTTCTTTGCGCGACTTTTTGTCTATTCTTTTCGGAACTATCGTCATTCTGGAGGTCCTCTTTCAGGACAAAAGATTACCACTGAGCCAAATATGCTTTTAGTGCAGGTAGGCCGAATTTCTTTCTACCATTGCTGAATCATTTTTTGGCGAGGAACATTCTCATGATTTTCTTTGATCCTAGTGGGTGATCATCCTCCGGGCACAGACTGCTAGGTATGGCCGTCTGGACGAAAGCTTTTGATCCTGGTTCGGTGCTGTTCCCTTGTAGGCGACTTGTTCCTGTTTTTCCTCTGACTGGACTGTGGAATTTCGAAGTTTTCTCGGTTTCTTGTTGACCATATATTTCAACAAGTTGACGATCTGGTCCAATTTAGCCTCGTCACTTTCTTTTTGTACGAGTTAATCGAATGAATGAATGAACGCCTCGATTTTCCTGAATTTCTTTCTTTTCTAAAGCCGCCTTTGGTCGTGGAAGCCAGCTAATACTATCGGTTTCTTACATATTTTTCATTTTCTCACTTATTGATAAATAGTTGCTCTGAGCTCTACCAATTTGACAACATCTCCGAGACTATCAAGTTTCCAGTTGAGTGTCCATACGCGAAAATGTCTCCGATTTTTAGTATTCAAGTAGATTATGATAATTATTTGGCGAAAATACTATTCAACAACTAATTTTTAAAATATATCTGCCGAATTCATACTCGTATTTGGACTCACCTGTATTGATTCAAATCTCCAGAATCTCCGTAAACTCCAGATTTCAAAACAGCATTTTCTAATACCTCGTCCAGATCATCGTTATTCCTCGCATATTGATAACCTTTTTCAAACTCTCTGATTTTCTTTTCCGTTTCATCAGGTGAACCATCAGGATATCGGAATAAACTTGTTACATTGGGCAGATAGTTTTTATTAATAAGAAGGTCTGTTCGGTCCTGGTCCCACTGAAGATCTGATGGAAGCTTGCTTTCTAGACTTACACCTGCAAGTCAAATAACTACTAAGAGGATTTGTTTGTTTGAACTGTAGTGTGAATACTAATTCACCAAGACACCAAGACATAGTTCTTCACCTACAAGAATATCAGCAATAACTTGATTTGCAGAAACAGAAGTATTTTTTGACTTGACTTCAATAACTCAGAGACATCGATATAAATCGTCTATAGGGATGAATCTGGGTTTTACCCAGACGTATACGGTCGTCGAGCAATGGAGGAAAGTCGAGTGATGAGCGGCATGTACATCACGCTATTGGAGGTATGGTTTGGGTTACCGCTGCTTAGAGTTCAAGGTTACCTTTGGTCTCTATGCCTACAAAGTACTTAGTACTATTTCTGGGAGACAACGGATATCAATTTTTATATTTCCTGTAATAGAACATTAGTATAAGTGTCAAACTTACCTCTTTTAATTGCTGAAGGTTTGTATAAAGGTCCATCTGCTTCATTACTTTCGATATCGACTAACTCATTTGGATGAGATCTTTTAACTATAACAAAAATTCACTATTTTAATTAGTTAAATTCATACTTTGTTATTGTATAATATATTTCCATTTTGTATACTTTTTTTTTCTATGTAGGACCTTGAATTATTATCACACGAAGGAATGCCTGATGTATCGACATCTAAGACATTTGTTGGTCTTCTAATTCAAGAGTATTCATCGATGTGAATAGAGTGCAACTATGAAATTTGATTTTATACTTGATAAAAATGCTACTGAAGAAAGTCTTTTCCGTTAACAAGACCTCGCATAGATAACGTACTGACAAACCTCAATAAGAATGCCCAACAACTGTCCACATTGCCGTGAATTCGATATCTTGTTCTCATTGACCGTTGAGTGTTTATTGATCTGTTTGGAGAATTTCAAGATGTGAGAATGAAAAAGGTTGTTCCGAAATTTGTTCTTCGAATTGACAATCATAGAATCCTCCAGGAATTTCTGATAGAAGTTTGCGGTTTGCCGAATAAATTGTGGAGCAACTCGATACACATAAATTGCATTCTTATAAATTCACAATCCTCCAGGAATTTCTTATAGAAGTTTGCGGTTTGCCGAATAAATTGTGAAGCAACTCGATACACATAAATTGCATTCTTATAAATTCACAATCCTCCAGGAATTTCTTATAGAAGTTTGCGGTTTGCCGAATAAATTGTGGAGCAACTCGATACACATAAATTGCATTCTTATAAATTCACAATCCTCCAGGAATTTCTTATAGAAGTTTGCGGTTTGCCGAATAAATTGTGGAGCAACTCGATACACATAAATTGCATTCTTATAAATTCACAATCCTCCAGGAATTTCTTATAGAAGTTTGCGGTTTGCCGAATAAATTGTGGAGCAACTCGATACACATAAATTGCATTCTTATAAATTCACAATCCTCCAGGAATTTCTTATAGAAGTTTGCGGTTTGCCGAATAAATTGTGGAGCAACTCGATACACATAAATTGCATTCTTATAAATTCACAATCCTCCAGGAATTTCTTATAGAAGTTTGCGGTTTGCCGAATAAATTGTGAAGCAACTCGATACACATAAATTGCATTCTTATAAATTCACAATCCTCCAGGAATTTCTTATAGAAGTTTGCGGTTTGCCGAATAAATTGTGGAGCAACTCGATACACATAAATTGCATTCTTATAAATTCACAATCCTCCAGGAATTTCTTATAGAAGTTTGCGGTTTGCCGAATAAATTGTGAAGCAACTCGATACACATAAATTGCATTCTTATAAATTCACAATCCTCCAGGAATTTCTTATAGAAGTTTGCGGTTTGCCGAATAAATTGTGGAGCAACTCGATACACATAAATTGCATTCTTATAAATTCACAATCCTCCAGGAATTTCTTATAGAAGTTTGCGGTTTGCCGAATAAATTGTGGAGCAACTCGATACACATAAATTGCATTCTTATAAATTCACAATCCTCCAGGAATTTCTTATAGAAGTTTGCGGTTTGCCGAATAAATTGTGGAGCAACTCGATACACATAAATTGCATTCTTATAAATTCACAATCCTCCAGGAATTTCTTATAGAAGTTTGCGGTTTGCCGAATAAATTGTGAAGCAACTCGATACACATAAATTGCATTCTTATAAATTCACAATCCTCCAGGAATTTCTTATAGAAGTTTGCGGTTTGCCGAATAAATTGTGAAGCAACTCGATACACATAAATTGCATTCTTATAAATTCACAATCCTCCAGGAATTTCTTATAGAAGTTTGCGGTTTGCCGAATAAATTGTGGAGCAACTCGATACACATAAATTGCATTCTTATAAATTCACAATCCTCCAGGAATTTCTTATAGAAGTTTGCGGTTTGCCGAATAAATTGTGAAGCAACTCGATACACATAAATTGCATTCTTATAAATTCACAATCCTCCAGGAATTTCTTATAGAAGTTTGCGGTTTGCCGAATAAATTGTGGAGCAACTCGATACACATAAATTGCATTCTTATAAATTCACAATCCTCCAGGAATTTCTTATAGAAGTTTGCGGTTTGCCGAATAAATTGTGAAGCAACTCGATACACATAAATTGCATTCTTATAAATTCACAATCCTCCAGGAATTTCTTATAGAAGTTTGCGGTTTGCCGAATAAATTGTGGAGCAACTCGATACACATAAATTGCATTCTTATAAATTCACAATCCTCCAGGAATTTCTTATAGAAGTTTGCGGTTTGCCGAATAAATTGTGGAGCAACTCGATACACATAAATTGCATTCTTATAAATTCACAATCCTCCAGGAATTTCTTATAGAAGTTTGCGGTTTGCCGAATAAATTGTGGAGCAACTCGATACACATAAATTGCATTCTTATAAATTCACAATCCTCCAGGAATTTCTTATAGAAGTTTGCGGTTTGCCGAATAAATTGTGAAGCAACTCGATACACATAAATTGCATTCTTATAAATTCACAATCCTCCAGGAATTTCTTATAGAAGTTTGCGGTTTGCCGAATAAATTGTGAAGCAACTCGATACACATAAATTGCATTCTTATAAATTCACAATCCTCCAGGAATTTCTTATAGAAGTTTGCGGTTTGCCGAATAAATTGTGGAGCAACTCGATACACATAAATTGCATTCTTATAAATTCACAATCCTCCAGGAATTTCTTATAGAAGTTTGCGGTTTGCCGAATAAATTGTGGAGCAACTCGATACACATAAATTGCATTCTTATAAATTCACAATCCTCCAGGAATTTCTTATAGAAGTTTGCGGTTTGCCGAATAAATTGTGGAGCAACTCGATACACATAAATTGCATTCTTATAAATTCACAATCCTCCAGGAATTTCTTATAGAAGTTTGCGGTTTGCCGAATAAATTATGGAGCAACTAAATATTCATATCTGCATTTATTTTCCAACTGAGAATTAAAACTTGGCTTTTTTTTATTGGCAAACAAAAATGGTTTGAAGAGCTTTTAGTAATTAGATACTACATTCCAATTTGATATGAAATATTCGAAAAAATTGTGTATCTAAAGATTACACATAAATTACTAAAAGTTCCGTGCAGGATTTATTGCTTTTACGATGCCATTAAAATACTGCACTCAAAGAAATTTCATTCGAGCGCTATAAAAATAAATAAGGAATTATAATTATGGGAGATATAAATAAATATCATCAAATATTTCATTTGTATTTGTATTCTACGTATAATTTCTAATCACTGTCAATTACGACGAAAATGAATTTTATATTACGTTTACTGGTAATCGATTTAGTCCTACCATATGGTTTGATAATATGTTATCACAGATTACTGCAGTGAAGTTGATGTGTTGACAAACTATTTATTAATTACAAAATATATGAAAATATATAAATATTCAATGTACAAAGATATATTATCAATAGATAATATACAGAGTGTGCTATAACTTAATTCGATTGACTATTTTCCCTGTATAAAACCAACGTTCTCTTTCTGAACCAAAATTGAGATAATTCCATGTTCCATCCGATTATAGGCTCTCGTCTCCGATACAAACCCGTTTCCACTACATCCGTCGACGAGTTTCCATCTTTGCCCACCAAACTCAATTCTCTGTAGGAAAAGTTCGCAAATATACTCGAAGAACTCCTTCAATCCGACTGCATTCAAACAAAAGTCTCTCCAAAATAAGAGGAGTTCATCTCCCGCAACGTCCGCGAGTTCCTATGCGTCCAGGGTCTAGCAGAATTCCCGAAAATCCACAATCCATTCAACCACTTCAAAATCCCAAAACTATTACCTAAAATTCCCCTAATCTCCAAAAACCCCAAGCACCAACCCAAACCCAGATCCCTAGAACTCCAAAACAACCCCATACCGCCCAACAACAATCCCGTTCCTCTGCCCAGAATCCTTCATTCCAGACTCTACAATCTGCTCAATACGCAAGAGCTATTGAGGGGACAAATGAGCTTTCTCAAAACCAACCCCAACGGCACCGCCCTCCTCAAAATTCCTACCACGTTTCATCATGAAACATAGGCAAGAAAAATCCGTTACGCCATTGACGAGACCCCCATCCAAACCCAGAAAAACCACATCTCTTGTCTGCAAAAATGTAAACCAATCCTATACGGACGAAGAGTTTCTAGAGATCCTTTCGACACTCAAATTTCTCGTTCTCAAATCCTGGAGGATCATTGCCAGGACAACAAATAAACCTACCTCCATGTTTTGGATAATAACAGACTCCGAATCAGCCTACCATCCCGCCCTCACCAAGGGCATAAACTTCTACGGGCTTTCGCACTATTGCGAATTCAAACTCCATTCCCGCAGTCCCCAAATACTGCATCCGCTGTTCCTCCACCGGCAACTCCGCAGACTCCTGCAATGCCAAACCTATTTGTCCCACTTGCGGTGCATTCGGTCACAAACCAGAAAAATGCCCAAAGACAAACTTCCCTATTTGCGACAATTGAGGTGGATCTCACCCCGCCTTCTATCCCCGTTGTCCTAAAAGGATGGAAACACCTAAAGCTCCTCAGGAAACGGTCCCAGTCACCATGGAAAAACCCCAAACCCCGTACGACCTCTCCACGGACACCACACCTGGTGAACCGGTTCTCCAACCAAATGGCCGACGATATGGAATAATACAGTCGCTGCTGTACCCGCCAACCCCAAATTAGATTAGAAAAAACAAAAAAAAACCAAAAAAAACCCTTCTAGAAGCAACACATCCCAACAAAACCACAACAACCCCAGCCCTGCAGAGGAAAAAGTTCCTATATCAGGGCCGAATCAAACATACCTAGATCCTCCTTATCCTTCCAAATTTTACACAAGGGAGTGGTTCAACAAATAAAACATGTGGTCGAGACAAAGATTTGAAATTCGGAGATAATAAAACAGACTCAATTTGGTCAAGATCCGTCAAGTGCAGATCAACAGGTGTGTATGAAAATCTGATGGAAATACGAATTCGCTTTTTTTTTAAGACAACTGTGTATATATATATATATATATATATTGTGTTCCCGTACTGTTTCTTATTCGCGTGAAAAGTTACTAACCTTTATTATTCCTAAGCTCGCTGGACTTGATTTCTTCAACTAAAGAAGTCGGAATCCCACAGGAGAGAGCAACAAGGGTCGAAGCAACAATTAGCACATTGAGGCGCAGTCCCATCTCGTATCCTTGTTTCGCCTGCTGGAGATCTGAGAAACAACTGAAATCGGAAAACCCGGCCGACGATTTTCATCTGTCTGGTCCTGCTTACTACGCATCCTCCATTCCTCCAATAATAATCCCTACTTTTGGATAACGTTGAGGGTTGGAATTTCGAGAATTAATTTTGATATTCACGTAGCTCAATAGAGGTAAATTGGCGATAGCGTAATTCATGTGTTTACAATGTATAAATGTTTACAATTCTTTAAAAAAAATATTTATTTTTGTCCTATTTTTGACCTATTTTTGTCAAGGTATATTTTACATTGACTCTTACGGACAATTCAAGGGGATTACGAAGAGTTTGTTAAATCGAGGAAGTCGTTATATTGAGGTACAATGCGGTTGATCCGTTGCACAATAATGGAAATTAAAAAAATGAAGTTTTCGCTTGGAATCTCCTGAATTAATACTTATCTAAATAAAACCCCGAACCCCAAACGAAACTTTAACTCTGTTCAGACATTTTAGCCATCATTTACCTTCGTATTTATTAAACAATTTTAGTTACTTCTTTCTAACTAATAACGTTTACTAAGCAGCTTTTATAGTGCACCAATTTTCGTCAAATCTTCATATTTTTCGCTCCAACTTGGCAACGTTACAATTTATGGGAAAAAAGACAGACTGATAGTGCTCTTTCACACACTAATGGGACACCCTGTAGATCGAAAGATATTGATCAACATCAAATGACAATTGGGCCCAATCTACATCGAATCCTGTTATTTGTCATTTCATAAACCAATTATTATGAGAAAATTATTAAATAAATGAAATTTTTTTTTTTATTTCTCTTGGAACTAAATTCTATTTGAACATATACACAGAAGATTCAAAATCCATTAAAAGAATCAACTGACAAACTTCGGGAAAAGTGTAGAGAAAAAACTGAGCTGAAACAAAAAATCGAATTGAAGAAACAAATCAAAATATTTACGTAAGCGGAATAGACCCGTGCTTTGAAGAAGAAATAAAATACCAAACAGAGAGCGAAATACAGTGAATATACGTGGATTTTCACATGTGGATTAGTAGAAAAAGTATAAACTTTGGTTTAAAATAAATCAAAGCGAAAACCGGCGCTGGTCGAATACTGTTTAGGTGGAGGCCAAAATAGAGAAGAAAAAGAAGAAGAACTAAACTCGTTAATATCTACTTGCTAATTGTAAAAAATGCGCTATAGTCTCTCGCGCCGAGAATGCGATTTGTTTGCTTTTAAATATTAGAAAATTTTAAACTATTATTTATTTACTAGAGTAAAATTTTCACATTAGTTTTTCTAAATATTCAATCGCTACAACAAAACACTTGCAATTAATCTCAAAAAAAAATATTTACGCACATCGGTTTGAATTCAGCATAATAAATCTTGTTCCATATTTTATCAGTAATTAATAAACACAGTTATGAGTATACAAACTCACATAAAAAGAGATTTGTGCTTCCAAAGAGTACTAAATGTGCGAATACATTTATACCTAACTAAATTACATCCTCTCGATTTAAATTCATCGATATAATGTTGCCAAGGCCATAAAATTAAAGCAACAAGTTTATTTATTTTACGACCTTCCAGTTATTATAGTCTACGTAAATAAGGAAAAATAGACGTTCGCATATTTTGTAACTTGTTTTTTGTTGTCTTAAAAAGAGCTGCGAGAGATTCTATATATTTAATTCAAAACTATATTCAATCCTGACGTGGCTTATAAACGCAGACGCCTAGAAACGTCAGTTTATCGGGACTCCTTGGTGGAGAAGTTAAAGCCTGTTGAATCAGCTACCAAGACACATGTTTCCCGTAAGGGAGACAGAGGATGGAGAATCTTGAGGTCGGAAAAGCGGTGGGTTGGTTTTATATAAAATATTCAACGTTCTGCTTTTAAATGACACGATTACTTCTCGACAAATACTTGAAAGATTGCAATTTTCGATTTGACGTTTCCATAATTACTAAGATTGATTAATTTGAGCAACAAGAAACACGTAAAATATGTCCGAGATAATTTATTCTGTCAACAAGGTTTTTTCAACGCGGAAGTATTGAATATATTAGAATTAATTCATCACATAATAAATATTAATATTTTCTAAACTAAAAGGATGTCAATTATATAAATTTGAGAAAAAAAAATAATAAATGAACTGCCCATTAATTCACTAATGTTTTCGCAAATACGCAATTCTATATACCGGTATTTGTAAGTTTAAGTAAACAAAAAATATTTATAACCAATAAAAACTAAAGAGACTGTGTTACTGTAGTTATTTACCAACATCGATTCTTTAAACTAATTTTTCTCTAGTAATGCTGCCACACTAGGATTAAGTTTTGCTTACCTAATATTTTCTACTGTTTGTATGTTTAAAAGTTGCCCGAAAATACAGTGTCTGTATACTTAAAGTATACATTGTCACCTCTATTCACTACTAAGTTGGAATTTTTGTTGATATTCTTATTTAACACACTGTTTACACCACCACTACACCAAAACTCACAGATAACAAACAATTTGTTTACCTTCAGACATTGTATAAAGAATATTCTTTTTACAATGGTAAAACTGTCGAAATTTCTTTATTTAAATAATTAAATGCATTGTTTAAAGCTTGTGACTTTAACATTTGTAGTGCGCAAGTCAAAAACAAATCTAGACATTAGTAAAGAATTTAAAAGGGGTCAATGAACTTGCCCATAAAATTTCTTTCACAGTTTTCATAGACAAAATGACGAGAAATATTTTAAGTATTAAATTTAAAATCAAATATATATGACAAAAATTACGATTAGACGTTTTTTTCTCTTCCTCGTAATAAATAAACGTGATGATAAGATATTTGAGGTTATGCTTCAATTTGAATGCTTATTACTGAATCAATATATTCAAAAATTATTAAATATCACTAAGAAGTGTGTGTTGTCAGATCCTTAAAGTTTTGAAATTATATTGAGAAATATAATAAGCAGTATATGTGAGCTATAATAGATGTTTATGACCTTGGATAGAATTATTTCTGGACGAAAGACGTCACTTCCCAGTGCCACTTCCGGAGTCTTCCTACTTATTCACTCTTCTCACTGGAGTTGATATATATTTCTGTGATAGAAAAACTTCCCATTCGATCCCTCATTTCTGAGTAATGGGCTTTTAAAGTTCCGAAATCTTGAGTATATTTTTTAAATTATACAATCGAACATTATGAATTTTTAATGGCCTGGGGCGGCCCATATCCAATGCTTAACAATCCGTAACTTTTTAAAGATAACACCCTTACAATCTAAAGATGAAAATGGATTTTTCGGTTGACTTTTCAACAAAAACTCGATGAAATTTGTGATTTAGGAGATATGTAGATTTTTGATCGTTGTAGGTACATGCCGAGGAAACCGTTAGCCATAAAAAGACATTTTGCAGAAAGTTATCATACATTATTTATTAAAACTACTTACAGGAGGCATTTAATTACAATCAAACATCTCTAATTAAATTGCATATTTCAAACATCGTGTTACTTACATAAGAAAAAAATAAGGACAAAAAAAACTATGATGCATGTTCGAATTGGTCACTTTGCACTTGTACACACTTTCGGAGTCTATGGAGGATATTTCTTTGAACTTGAAAGACCAAATGCCTTACAGCGTCACAATGGAAGTTTATTCTGTCGATTATTTCGTTCCTTCTGTTTACAGGTGTTGCATATATCTGACCATTCAGGTTATTATCAAGAAAACGTGGATCTATTAAATTATTACCAACTATTCCTGCCCACACATTAACACAAAATAGATGTTGATTCTTTGTTTGAATTATACTGTGAGGATTTTCATTTTCTCATAAATATATATTATGGGAATCAATAAAACTGTCTTGTGTGAAACCAGCTTCAGCTTCAGTAAACAGTATTTTTCCAACAAGTGTATTATCATCTCGTATATCTATAACTACAAATTTTTTTTACTCGAAAATTTAGTACTGTGCGTTCTTACTCTAGTCGGTATGCAACCAGCGATACCCTGCATTGTTATGTTAGTTGCATATATATCATTATACTGGTTACATATCTATTTTCCTATAGTTATGAAACCAGTAAAGCATTTTATACTTTTTTGATACCTTGATTATCATATCAGATATTTAGATAGATAATAATCAATGGTCTTCGACCTCAAAAACAAATAAAATTTTGAGTGAATAAAGTGGATAAACATATTCGTTCATTGAGGTAATGGAATGTTGGCGAAAAGACTTGAAAAATTATCAAATTTTTTTTGTTCTTTGAATTAGTAATGTATATTTTTAATCAACAATGAAAATGATGTGGGTAAAAATATCTACAGAACTGTCCTAAAATAACAACAATATCCTATAAAGATATTGAATCCTTGGTACTAACCATTAACTACTTAACCATTATTGATTTCCAAGAAATGAAATAATTGAACAGTGAATGTTAAAAGTTTTTAATAAAAAAATTTTAACTTTGCCTATGGGTTACTTGAAAAAGATTCTTAATTTTCTCAACAACCTCTCCAAAAAAAAGATATTTAAACAAATAATTTTATAAACAAATTTTTGAACAATCTAACATGAATAATACAGTGTGAAATCATATTAGCTACTTAGATGAGTAATTGCAATGATACTTGTGTACTATATAGAATGGAGCATTACTATATATACAGGTTGATCAACAATTATATTTCGAAATATATAAGAGAACGTAGAACAATAAAAAGCAACAGATTTAATTAACTAATATATCAACAATTTTTTTAAATAATTAGTAATAATAAAAATTTACTACTGTACGTTCTTACCCTAGTCGGTATGCAACCAACGATACTCTCCATTGTTATGTTAGTTGCATATATATTATTTAATATGCTCGAAGTTATACTGGTTACATACCTATTTTCCTATAGTTATGCAACCAGTAAAGCAATTTATACTTTTTTGATACCTTGATTATCATATCAGATAGATAGATAATAAAGAATGTAGAAACATGTCGAAGATATTGATATCTGTCTATGGTGATAATTTAGTAATAACACAGATTATAAGTAATATAAGCTATTAAAAAAAGGGCAATTAGTCACTAAAAGAATAATCAATGGTCTTCGACCTCAAAAACAAATAAAATTTTGAGTGAATAAAGTGGATAAACATATTCTTTCATTGAGGTAATGGAATGTTGGCGAAAAGACTTGAAAAATTATCAAATTTTTTTCTTCTTTGAATTAGTAATGCATATTTTTAATCAACAATGAAAATGATGTGGGTAAAAATATCTACAGAACTGTCCTAAAATAACAATAATATCCTATAAAGATATTGAATCCTTGGTACTAACCATTAACTACTTAACCATTATTGATTTCCAAGAAATGAAATAATTGAACAGTGAATGTTAAAAGTTTTTAATAAAAAAATTTTAACTTTGCCTATGGGTTACTTGAAAAAGATTCTTAATTTTCTCAACAACCTCTCCAAAAAAAAGATATTTAAACAAATAATTTTATAAACAAATTTTTGAACAATCTAACATGAATAATACAGTGGGAAATCATATTAGCTACTTAGATGAGTAATTGCAATGATACTTGTGTACTATATAGAATGGAGCATTACTATATATACAGGTTGATCAACAATTATATTTCGAAATATATAAAAGAACGTAGAACAATAAAAAGCAACAGATTTAATTAACTAATATATCAACAATTTTTTTAAATAATTAGTAATAATAAAAATTTACTACTGTGCGTTCTTACCCTAGTCGGTATGCAACCAACGATACCCTCCATTGTTATGTTAGTTGCATATATATCATTTAATATGCTCGAAGTTATACTGGTTACATACCTATTTTCCTATAGTTATGCAACCAGTAAAGCAATTTATACTTTTTTGATACCTTGATTATCATATCAGATAGATAGATAATAAAGAATGTAGAAACATGTCGAAGATATTGATATCTGTCTGTGGTGATAATTTAATAATAACACAGATTATAAGTAATATAAGCTATTAAAAAAAGGGCAATTAGTTACTAAAAGAATAATCAATGGTCTTCGACCTCAAAAACAAATAAAATTTTGAGTGAATAAAGTGGATAAACATATTCGTTCATTGAGGTAATGGAATGTGGGCGAAAAGACTTGAAAAATTATCAAATTTTTTTCTTCTTTGAATTAGTAATGTATATTTTTAATCAACAATGAAAATGATGTGGGTAAAAATATCTACAGAACTGTCCTAAAATAACAACAATATCCTATAAAGATATTGAATCCTTGGTACTAACCATTAACTACTTAACCATTATTGATTTCCAAGAAATGAAATAATTGAACAGTGAATGTTAAAAGTTTTTAATAAAAAAATTTTAACTATGCCTATGGGTTACTTGAAAAAGATTCTTAATTTTCTCAACAACCTCTCCAAAAAAAAGATATTTAAATTTTATAAACAAATTTTTGAACAATCTAACATGAATAATACAGTGTGAAATTATATTAGCTACATAGATGAGTAATTGCAATGATACTTGTGTACTATATAGAATGGAGCATTACTATATATACAGGATGATCAACAATTATATTTCGAAATATATAAAAGAACGTAGAACAATAAAAAGCAACAGATTTAATTAACTAATATATCAACAATTTTTTTAAATAATTAGTAATAATAAAAGTCATACATATATTTAGTTATTACAATTCATAATTACTCTTAGGTCTTAATACAGATTTTGGTTTAAACTTGGGTGATTGAGGAGGTGTGTAATCAGGTTCTGGTATATGCGGCGACCCGTTGGAAGTCGTAGGAACGGTAGGCGACGGTACTCGACGAGGGGGAGACTTTCTTCCGCCGGCTTTTCCAATTTTCGCCAATCGACCTGTTTGAATTGAAGGTAATTTCAGAGGCTCCACAGTCTCGAAAGAATACGGCGCGGGCGACTGCGAGTAAGCTAAACTACTCCTATTACTATTGCTTAAAGGATTTTTTCCGTTTTCGTTGTTTTGATAGGACTTTAAAGCGAACGTATATTCGTCCGATTGGAAACCTTCATTTTGAAACGATTTGTCTATTTCTACTTGATCGTAAAGTGTCTTTGGTCTGGCTCTGAAAATCATATACTATATAATTTGAAAAAAATCATCGATCGAAATAAATTTTTTTGCTATATTTGATAGAAATAATTTCCAAACTTACCCATAAGCGTTGATTATAGGTCTATGAACGGTTGGAGTATTCTAGATGGAAAAAAAATTCATTAATACCAGGGTTGTACAAAATTTAGTTGTTTTATTATTAGTAAACTTACTTTCTGTTGGTTTTTATAAACTGATATTGCTAAAAGAACGGCAAATGTGACATTTAATATCAAAAGAACATATCCTCTAGCTGCTAGTGACATGACTATCGTAATTGCTGCACTCACTGTTTGCGTATCCTGGAAACCATCAAATTTTTCAGTCAAATATTAAACTGATATATGAGAAACTTTTTTTATTTTATTATTTATTTATATTTTAATCATTTTACCAAACACTTACCAAAATTGAAATATACAGAGAATAGTTAAAAATCTATATATAAACTAAACTAATGTAATTAGTGCGGGGATTAATAAATTAATGTAAAATAAACTGATAATACTTACGATATTTGATAAATATGTTGTTTCAATTTCGGATATACTTTCCTGAAAGAGAAAATAAAAAAGATAAAATCTATTTCAATGTAAAGATTTTTCCTTTTAGTCCTTACCGTTGTACTAGGACTTTCGGTTGTCGATGTACTTTCATCAGTTGCGACTGTTTGGTTCTGATGGAGATCCGCGGCCAATAAACTCATCATTATGACATCCAAGATGGTTATGAGGATAGTAATTGCTGACCACCATACCAATAGCGTTGAAACTTTATCTCGTTTTTTCCGTTGAATTACTAAAACATCGTCGAATTAACAAATAATTCAATTCCACTTCCTGACGCGCGTTTTGATAACCAAGTTATCGTCTTCAGAGATAGGGGAGGGTTTGTCCAAAATTATGGACGTGTGCAGCATGTGGTGACACCACGTGAATATTCGATAAGTTGAAAACATGCCAACCGAAAACATGTTTTAGCCGTTTCTCGAGACGTTAATCCCAACCGAGGCTCAGTAAGTGTTTTAATAGTTTTAACTACAATAAAAGCTATGACTAAAAGTCTAAATTATGCTGTAATGTATGTTGTAGCGTAATTTGGAGTTATTTAAAGTAGATATGAGTTTTAGGTTAGGTTAGGTTAGGGCTCAGGGCGCGGTATTGTCAATTGCATATTATAGGTACTTATTTTTTCTTTTAGAGATAACTGAAAGTGCACCAAAAAGAAGAAAGGGATCCACTTCAAGTGCAAGCCGCTTTAGAAGCTGCAAGAAGATGCAAAGGAGTTAGCTGGCCATATTATTAAGTTGGCTAAAACGTTTTTTGGAATCTAGCAGCAACAGCTAAGCAAATTGGCTTATGAGTTGACATAGAGCGTTGGAAATTCGCAATTTAGAAGAAATGACAGAGAAGAATGCTTATCCAGCAAAAGGAATATTCAACGTTGATGAAACAGGTATTAAAACTGTTCAAACACCTGGAAAAATTTATGCGCCTAAAGGAATTAAGCAATGAATGCGTCGGGAACTTCATCCATCCCACCCATGTTTATATATCCACGCCAAATAATCAAACCAAGTCACAAGATTGGAGGGCCTATTGGAGTGTTCAAAGTCTGGGTGGATCACCGAAGAACTTTTTGAGAAATGGCCAAATATATTACTGCAACAGCTGAAAACCCCACTCTACTAATTCTTGGCAATCATGCTAGTCACTTGTCACTGAAGACTTATCAATTGCAGCCGCTGGATGTCACTTTCTACGGTCCATTGAAGACAGCTTATCGTAATGAGTGATGTTTCGGCTTCAATACTTAACAAAGCTTATTTGAGAGTAGCTTCGATGGACAAGGCAGTAAAAGGTTTCGAAGTGACTGCCATCAGACCCAATTGTTGAAAACTCGAAACGAAAATTCATTCGTTGCATGTTGCAAATGAAACCGAACCTGTTGCCAGTACTTCGCGCAGTAACATTTTAGAGATATTGAGCCCAGCGCCTCGAGATTAAAAGAAGAAAAAAATGGTTAAGGAAAACAGAAAGCAGCGAGGATGAAGACCAAATAAGCTCAGACAAAGAAAATGACAATAGGTACTAATGACGTGACTGGTCTGGTTTGGTTGCTGCTCTTGTTGTTCAACCTGGATCCACATGTTAAGATAAGCACCATACCCAGTTATTTACCTACAATGGCTGCGAATTATGCCCAAATAAATGTTGTTTGACTTATGTACGGTAACTTGGTTGTCGAAAACCGCGTCAGGAAGTGGAATTTTGAGAACAGTTCAAAGAATTCCAACTTGACTCACCCCAAAATAAATCTGCCGATATTATTAACCAAACGAAACTTAATACCATATAAAAATACATGACTACGTCGAAGGATTCCGGATTTATTAGATAATCCGTCGTGCTATTAGATTCTGAAATTCGATTTAAACATTTCAATATCATTATGAATAAATAAAATGTAATGTACTTACGTAAATATAAAAGGTAAATGACGTATCCGTAACTGGTATTCGATGAAGTTTCATTCGGTTCAATTTGGTTGTTGTAATAGAGAATCGAGATTAGAGACAAAACAAGCCAAACTGCCGCTTGTAGCTGAAAAAATGTCAATAGTTACTTTACAAATCTAACTTTACCAACATAAAGTTTGACGTTTTTAATGGAGAACGTACTCCAAAGGAATTTAATAAATATATATCCAAAAGCAACCAGTTATAACTTCATATAGAAATGGGAATTGTACAAACACTTTTTCGAAAATTGCATCGTCAATTTGTTTGCCAGAAGTGTTTGGAAAAATCAGGGAAACCAATCGCAAAAGACTAATCACTCTCCATTACGACAATGCGAGCTGGCACAAATCAATTCAAACAATCCAGGCGCTGGATGGAGCCCAAGACGGTTTGTTTTGTGATAAAACGGGCGATTTAGTGAAGAATCCAAAACCACAGACGTTTATTAGTACTCCAAAAGCAGAGATTAGTAAGAAAATAGAAAGTATTGCACACAATTGTTCCTGGCATCGAGCTTGTATTAGTGGAGAGAAGATAAGGCGTCGGGAATTAGCATTACTAAAGCAGGAGAATGCCTCTACTTCCACCTCCTCTACAGAAGCAAATGTTTCAGGCAGCCGGCAGGCAGACCTTCAATTAAAATACCACATGACATACTTATAGATGCAATTGAAAAGCTGTTTGATGAATTGAAACATCAATTAACATCTCGCTCTTTTGAAGTGTCATTCTTGGCCGAGCCACCAGTTGAACTCACCGAAATAGAAGATGCAATTGTAGAAAATCGCGTTATGAAATCAATTCTCTAAGTTTGGTGAAAGAATGTCAAACGAACGGTTAGCAAAAATTGGAAAGGAAAAGAAACCAGACACAACTCGACCTCCTGGACGACCACCTATATGAAAATACAGGACCTAGTCCTAACGTAAGAAGAAGAAGAAGAGTGGTTGCAATTCGACTAGCAGATTTGGCTCGGAAAAAGGCTGCATCGTTGGATTTTGTACAAGAAGCTCTAAAACATTTGAGAAATCCATACCGGAGTGTCGAACAGCTAAAAGAGTTGGAAAACATTTGCACCTATCTTTTTTCAAAAAAAAAAACCAACTCAATAGCTGACGAACTCCCAAAATATCGGTCTACATTTACATCTATTAAGAGCTTCGGCACAAACATATGTATGGATAAATGCTGACCAAACTCAACTGCATCCAATTGATTACACCTTCTTAAGGTGTGCAAGAAATAATGGTAATTTGTACCCACGACAAATTACCAAACAACCACTTCGGTGCATCCAATTGTCAAACAATGGCTTGCTCTTGTAAAAAATTACATATTGATTGTATTTGACTAGATGTAAGTATCTAAAATCATAAAAATCAATTGGATATTCTCACTAAAACAATCGTTATATCAAAGTATGTGTTCGGTCCATTTACTAGAAGTCTAAGGGTGCAAAAAATTGACCAATGCGGCTCCTGGCAACATCCAGAACTCGACTCCATCCAGCGCCCGGTCTAAATGAGGTTTTCGAACAGTCAAAACATCGAATTGATGAATCATCCACCGTACAGTCCTTGTTTGGCACCCGATGATTTTTAAAAATAAATTCTACACCTGAAGTGATGCGTTCAAATCAAATATTTTTGAGGTATTTAAAAACAGCTTTAGATTCTGACAATAAATTCTAGTCGCCTGAATGATCAGATTATAATTTCGTAATATCCTTTTGTATCCTTTTAATCCTGTTTTTGTACGTTCAATGTTGATAAGATCTCGATTAATTTGAGAAATGATGATAGTGATATACGACACTCTCGTATTTTTTTCTGTTTAAGTGAAAATTAAAATGTTGCTTATAATTATTGAATCTCAAACGTTGCTCTGTAATGATCAATGTTGTCAGAAACGTTTTCCTTTTAGCACTTTTGTTATTTTCGGAAAAAGGAAGCAATTCAGCCGCCAAAAATTAGAATCATGACTAAGAAATGAATAAATAATATATTACTAATAAAGATAATAAAAATAATAAGTGGAAATCGCCGTTTTAATGGTGATCAATAAACTAATTTTAGAGATTTGGTCATAGATATTAAATATAGGGTATATCAAGATTTATTGATGTGTATACGTACGTAATAAGTAAATAATTGGTTCCGCGTAAATAATATAAAGAAACAACTAGAGATATATGTTTTCAGAGAAGAAAAAATGTTTGATATTACAAATATATTTTAGAAAACTCAAAAAATCTGCTTGCTAAGTAGACAAAATGTTTAATATTACAAATATATTATAGAAAACTCAAAAAATCTGCTTGCTAAGTAGAAAAAATATTTGATATTACAAATATATTTTAGAAAACTCAAAAAATCTGCTTGCTAAGTAGACAAAATGTTTAATATTACAAATATATTATAGAAAACTCAAAAAATCTGCTTGCTAAGTAGAAAAAATATTTGATATTACAAATATATTTTAGAAAACTCAAAAAATCTGCTTACCAAGTAGAAAAAATGTTTGATATTACAAATATATTTTAGAAAACTCAAAAAATCTGCTTGCTAAGTAGAAAAAATGTTTGATATTACAAATATATTTTAGAAAACTCAAAAAATCTGCTTACCAAGTAGAAAAAATGTTTGATATTACAAATATATTTTAGAAAACTCAAAAAATCTGCTTACCAAGTAGAAAAAATGTTTAATATTACAAATATATTTTAGAAAACTCAAAAAATCTGCTTGCTAAGTAGAAAAAATGTTTGATATTACAAATATATTATAGAAAACTCAAAAAATCTGCTTGCTAAGTAGACAAAATGTTTGATATTACAAATATATTTTAGAAAACTCAAAAAATCTGCTTACTAAGTAGAAAAAATGTTTGATATTACAAATATATTATAGAAAACTCAAAACATCTGCTTACTAAGTAGAAAAAATGTTTAATATTACAAATATATTATAGAAAACTCAAAAAATCTGCTTACTAAGTAGAAAAAATGTTTCATATTACAAATATATTATAGAAAACTCAAAACATCTGCTTACTAAGTAGAAAAAATGTTTAATATTACAAATATATTATAGAAAACTCAAAAAATCTGCTTACTAAGTAGAAAAAATGTTTCATATTACAAATATATTATAGAAAACTCAAAACATCTGCTTACTAAGTAGAAAAAATGTTTCATATTACAAATATATTATAGAAAACTCAAAACATCTGCTTACTAAGTAGAAAAAATGTTTGATATTACAAATATATTATAGAAAACTCAAAACATCTGCTTACTAAGTAGAAAAAATGTTTAATATTACAAATATATTATAGAAAACTCAAAAAATCTGCTTACTAAGTAGAAAAAATGTTTCATATTACAAATATATTATAGAAAACTCAAAACATCTGCTTACTAAGTAGAAAAAATGTTTAATATTACAAATATATTATAGAAAACTCAAAAAATCTGCTTGCTAAGTAGAAAAAATGTTTGATATTACAAATATATTTTAGAAAACTCAAAAAATCTGCTTACCAAGTAGAAAAAATGTTTGATATTACAAATATATTTTAGAAAACTCAAAAAATCTGCTTACTAAGTAGAAAAAATGTTTAATATTACAAATATATTATAGAAAACTCAAAAAATCTGCTTGCTAAGTAGAAAAAATATTTGATATTACAAATATATTTCAGAAAACTCAAAAAATCTGCTTACCAAGTAGAAAAAATGTTTGATATTACAAATATATTTTAGAAAACTCAAAAAATCTGCTTGCTAAGTAGAAAAAATGTTTGATATTACAAATATATTTTAGAAAACTCAAAAAATCTGCTTACCAAGTAGAAAAAATGTTTGATATTACAAATATATTATAGAAAACTCAAAAAATCTGCTTACTAAGTAGAAAAAATGTTTGATATTACAAATATATTATAGAAAACTCAAAAAATCTGCTTGCTAAGTAGAAAAAATGTTTGATATTACAAATATATTATAGAAAACTCAAACAATCTGCTTACTAAATAGAAAAAATGTTTGATATTACAAATATATTATAGAAAACTCAAAAAATCTGCTTACCAAGTAGAAAAAATGTTTCATATTACAAATATATTATAGAAAACTCAAAAAATCTGCTTATTAAGTAGAAAAAATGTTTAATATTACAAATATATTATAGAAAACTCAAAAAATCTGCTTGCTAAGTAGAAAAAATATTTGATATTACAAATATATTTTAGAAAACTCAAAAAATCTGCTTACCAAGTAGAAAAAATGTTTGATATTACAAATATATTATAGAAAACTCAAAAAATCTGCTTACTAAGTAGAAAAAATGTTTGATATTACAAATATATTATAGAAAACTCAAAAAATCTGCTTGCTAAGTAGAAAAAATATTTGATATTACAAATATATTTATAGAAAACTCAAAAAATCTGCTTACTAAGTAGAAAAAATGTTTGATATTACAAATATATTTTAGAAAACTCAAACAATCTGCTTACTAAATAGAAAAAATGTTTGATATTACAAATATATTATAGAAAACTCAAAAAATCTGCTTACCAAGTAGAAAAAATGTTTCATATTACAAATATATTATAGAAAACTCAAAAAATCTGCTTATTAAGTAGAAAAAATGTTTAATATTACAAATATATTATAGAAAACTCAAAAAATCTGCTTGCTAAGTAGAAAAAATATTTGATATTACAAATATATTTTAGAAAACTCAAAAAATCTGCTTACTAAGTAGAAAAAATGTTTGATATTACAAATATATTATAGAAAACTCAAAACATCTGCTTACTAAGTAGAAAAAATGTTTAATATTACAAATATATTATAGAAAACTCAAAAAATCTGCTTACTAAGTAGAAAAAATGTTTAATATTACAAATATATTATAGAAAACTCAAAAAATCTGCTTGCTAAGTAGAAAAAATATTTGATATTACAAATATATTTTAGAAAACTCAAAAAATCTGCTTACTAAGTAGAAAAAATGTTTAATATTACAAATATATTTTAGAAAACTCAAACAATCTGCTTACTAAATAGAAAAAATGTTTGATATTACAAATATATTATAGAAAACTCAAAAAATCTGCTTACCAAGTAGAAAAAATGTTTCATATTACAAATATATTATAGAAAACTCAAAAAATCTGCTTATTAAGTAGAAAAAATGTTTAATATTACAAATATATTATAGAAAACTCAAAAAATCTGCTTGCTAAGTAGAAAAAATATTTGATATTACAAATATATTTTAGAAAACTCAAAAAATCTGCTTACTAAGTAGAAAAAATGTTTGATATTACAAATATATTATAGAAAACTCAAAACATCTGCTTACTAAGTAGAAAAAATGTTTAATATTACAAATATATTATAGAAAACTCAAAAAATCTGCTTACTAAGTAGAAAAAATGTTTAATATTACAAATATATTATAGAAAACTCAAAAAATCTGCTTGCTAAGTAGAAAAAATATTTGATATTACAAATATATTTTAGAAAACTCAAAAAATCTGCTTACTAAGTAGAAAAAATGTTTAATATTACAAATATATTATAGAAAACTCAAAAAATCTGCTTACTAAGTAGAAAAAATGTTTAATATTACAAATATATTATAGAAAACTCAAAAAATCTGCTTGCTAAGTAGAAAAAATGTTTAATATCACAAATATATTATAGAAAACTCAAAACATCTGCTTACTAAGTAGAAAAAATGTTTAATATTACAAATATATTATAGAAAACTCAAAAAATCTGCTTACTAAGTAGAAAAAATGTTTCATATTACAAATATATTATAGAAAACTCAAAACATCTGCTTACTAAGTAGAAAAAATGTTTCATATTACAAATATATTATAGAAAACTCAAAACATCTGCTTACTAAGTAGAAAAAATGTTTGATATTACAAATATATTATAGAAAACTCAAAACATCTGCTTACTAAGTAGAAAAAATGTTTAATATTACAAATATATTATAGAAAACTCAAAAAATCTGCTTACTAAGTAGAAAAAATGTTTCATATTACAAATATATTATAGAAAACTCAAAACATCTGCTTACTAAGTAGAAAAAATGTTTAATATTACAAATATATTATAGAAAACTCAAAAAATCTGCTTGCTAAGTAGAAAAAATGTTTGATATTACAAATATATTTTAGAAAACTCAAAAAATCTGCTTACCAAGTAGAAAAAATGTTTGATATTACAAATATATTTTAGAAAACTCAAAAAATCTGCTTACTAAGTAGAAAAAATGTTTAATATTACAAATATATTATAGAAAACTCAAAAAATCTGCTTGCTAAGTAGAAAAAATATTTGATATTACAAATATATTTCAGAAAACTCAAAAAATCTGCTTACCAAGTAGAAAAAATGTTTGATATTACAAATATATTTTAGAAAACTCAAAAAATCTGCTTGCTAAGTAGAAAAAATGTTTGATATTACAAATATATTTTAGAAAACTCAAAAAATCTGCTTACCAAGTAGAAAAAATGTTTGATATTACAAATATATTATAGAAAACTCAAAAAATCTGCTTACTAAGTAGAAAAAATGTTTGATATTACAAATATATTATAGAAAACTCAAAAAATCTGCTTGCTAAGTAGAAAAAATGTTTGATATTACAAATATATTATAGAAAACTCAAAAAATCTGCTTACTAAGTAGAAAAAATGTTTGATATTACAAATATATTTTAGAAAACTCAAACAATCTGCTTACTAAATAGAAAAAATGTTTGATATTACAAATATATTATAGAAAACTCAAAAAATCTGCTTACCAAGTAGAAAAAATGTTTCATATTACAAATATATTATAGAAAACTCAAAAAATCTGCTTATTAAGTAGAAAAAATGTTTAATATTACAAATATATTATAGAAAACTCAAAAAATCTGCTTGCTAAGTAGAAAAAATATTTGATATTACAAATATATTTTAGAAAACTCAAAAAATCTGCTTACCAAGTAGAAAAAATGTTTGATATTACAAATATATTATAGAAAACTCAAAAAATCTGCTTACTAAGTAGAAAAAATGTTTGATATTACAAATATATTATAGAAAACTCAAAAAATCTGCTTGCTAAGTAGAAAAAATATTTGATATTACAAATATATTTATAGAAAACTCAAAAAATCTGCTTACTAAGTAGAAAAAATGTTTGATATTACAAATATATTTTAGAAAACTCAAACAATCTGCTTACTAAATAGAA